>NC_079168.1:60308048-60608048 GCF_947568905.1 Ostrea edulis | reverse complement strand
TGGGGTCAAAAGGTCAAAGGTCAAGCGCACTGCACATTGAAGTAGCAATATGGTTTCTGGGCTCTAAAGCGTTATCCTTTCCACCTACAGTCACCATATCATACATATGGACTACCCATGGGATGAAAATGTTCCCTATCGATTTTGGGGTGAAAAGGTCAAAGGTCATGCGCACTGGACATCGAAGTAGCAATATGGTTCGGTTTGTCATACCATTTCTTTTTTACACTCAGAAAAGAGGTAGTTTATACCTATTACCAACACCCTTTGGGAGATTGGGTAAAGCGGGGGGTATTCTTAGTGAGCATTGCTCACAGTACCTCTTGTTTCATATTGTTACATGTAACTTTGTTACGTAGTTTTTTTTTAAAAATATCTCAATCAGAATTGTTTTTTGTTTTGAGCGCTTTACTTCTCGCACGGTTTCTTAGACGAATTATTTTCCGCAGTGCTGAATCGAACCATGGTTTATCTTTAGGTCTGATGGTGACTGTTTTTTCCGGAATGCATTGTTTTACATGGTTTAAGAAAGTTGTAGAAAAATTTCTCTCCATATCCGATAGGGTTACTTGCGAACAACATGGACAATAGAAACTAACACCACAAGTTCGGGTTCTTGATACGTACCTTGCATGAAAAAAATATATTACATCTAGGGGCCTCCGTGGCCGAGTGGTTAGAGCATCGCGCTCAAAATCACACGGCCTTTCACCTCTGTCGGCGCGGGTTCGAATTCCGCTCGCGCCGGTAAGTGAGAAAGTTTGGCAGTTTACTTTTGGAAGATCGATGGTCTCTTCCTAGGTACATTGTGTCTGGGTTCTCTCTTCCACCAATAAAAACTGGGCTCTACCAGGTAACTGAAAAATTGCTGAGTGTGGCGGAAAACATCAATCAATCAATCAATAATAGTGTCTATAACGAGGAAAAATTATTAAACAATCGCAAATACATGATAAACAATCTACCGAGTACATTGTAAACAATCTATAAATATTGTCTGACGTCACAGTATAAGAAGGAAATCTGGGCGATCTCATTTATTTAATAAAGGTGTTTCATGATGCATGTAAAAATTGTTCAAGAAGGAAAACAGTATATTCCTAAAATGAAAGTTTATTCACTTTATGCATAATTATTCATATGTACAACTAAAGATTCAGTTTCTTGTGCTGATAACTTGTAAAAATAATTAAACAATCGTATGTACATCGTAAATTACGTAACAGATAAGAAGTCGTGTGGTTGGACGATCTCATTCAATTAATAAGGGAGTTTTTGTGATGCTTGCGTATAGGAAACTTCAAAATAGGAAAACAGTGCACTTCTGATATGAAGTTTTACTTATTTATACACCGTCCTTTATATATATAGAATTGAAACTCATAACGCTACACAAATGAAAAATGTTAATATATATTTGAACTGCTTGTCCCCTATCTGGACGAGATCATTCATAGCATGAAAGCTAAAGAAATTGTATAGGTTAAAAAAAATTGTTTCAAGTCATGGGGAAGTCAAGCAGAAATATCTGTTTCCCACGTTAGAAACTGGCTGTAGAACAGTTTAACATATTTCCCTTTTGATTACATATCGGTGTTTATCATTGCGTAATGGTCAAAATGCACTGCTCCCTCTAGATAAATATTGGGGAAATATGGGGTTGTCTTTATAACGCAAGAATCTGCGTCCTAGATGCGGAAAATTATTTTAGGACGCAAGGATGTCTCGGACGCGAGCAAAAATCAGACTAAAATCCAATTTTACTCGAAGCTCTGTTATTTGTGTATTCATTTAAAAAAAAAACTCAAATGGAAAAATCCAGGTGTCATATTACACTCTAGTGAACCGAGATACCACAAAGAGAGGAAAGTATCAGCTTGTGTTCTTTTTGCCGTAGTAAATTAATCAACTGTTGACATGCTTGAGGAATACATGTAATACCTGATATTAAAAAGAAAAAAATATAGCACACGTATATTGCTTGATTGAAATGTTTCAAGTGTTTATAAGAATTTTAGCATCTTTATGACAAATTATGTGTATTGAAGAAATATGGGAACCTGTTGAAATAACAACAAAGGCAAGTTTGAGATTTACCGCAGAATCTGAATGTTAAACACAGTATGTTGAGGTGAGTCTTAAAATATTTCAAAGAATTTATTGAAATATCAGAACCTACTTTTTGCAATAGATATGAGTATGTTTTATCTCATTTTATGTTTACCTCTTTTCTCGCAAAATCTGGATCCATCCACCACACTTTCTCTCAATCGACGACATGCTGCACTGTTTACCGTCTATGCGCATGCGTCTGCAGACCGAAAGGAGGAGACTCGATATTTTTTATATAGGTCATCAAAAAGTATTAATTTTTACGTTAAAACGAGAATTTTTAGGTCACCTGAGTAAGCTCATGTAACCTATTGCAATTGGTTGTCGTCCGTCGTGCATTAACAATTGAACATTTTTACCTTCTTCTTAATAACTACATGTCCAATTCTTTTCACAATTGGTATGAAGCATCATTTGGACAAGGCGGACATAAATTGTAAATTTCAGGACTCCAGCATCCCTGGGGCCCTAGGGGCGGGGCAAAAATTGACCAATGTTCAAAAATCTTCTTCTCAAGAACCACACACATGTAAGAAAAACTAAATGCATGGTGATGTAGAGCAGGAAGGCCTCTACCAAAATTGTAAATTTCTTAATCACCGGGGTAGGGGTTCTGACCCCAGGGCGGGGCCAAACTTGATATATAGTGTTTATGTGTAAAACACTCAAATAACATCTTCTTTAGTGCTATTTATACTAAATTGAAAGTAAATAGATATTTAGAAAGAACAGGTAGTCCTTTACCAAAATTGTAAATTTGATGATCCCAGGGGTAGGGATTTTGGTATCAGGTTGGGGCCAAAATGGTCAGTTATTAAATGTGTGAACAATAGACATTTTTAACTTCTTTTTGATAACCATCATTCCAATTCTTTTAAAATTTAGTATAAAACATATTTGGATCAAGGGGAACATAAATTGTAAATTTCAGGATTCCTGCACCCCCTGGGGCCTTAGGGGCAGGGCAAAAAACTGCCCAAAATTGACTAATTTTCAAAAATCTTCTTCTCAAGAACCGCACGTGTGTAACACAAATTAAATGTATGGTTATGGAGAGCAGGAAGGCCTCTACCAAATTTGTAAATTTCATGATCACCGGGGTAGGGGTTCTGACCCCAGCACGGGGCCAAACTTGGTATATAGTGTTTATGTGTAAAACACTTAAATAGCATCTTCTTTAGTGTGGTTGATGCTATATTGACACTAAATAGATTATTTTAAAAGAGCAGGTAGTCCTTTACCAAAATTGTAAATTTTATGATCCCAGGGGTAGGGGTTTTGGTATCAGAGTGAGGCCAAAATGGTCAGTTATTGAATGTGTGAACAATAGACATTTTTAACTTCTTCTTGATAACTATCGTTCCAATTCTTTTCATATTTGGTATGAAGCATATTTGGAACAAGGGGGACATAGATTGTAAATATAGTGCCAAATGGATAGAGCAGGTAGTCTTTTACCAAAATTGTAAATTTGATTTTCTCCAGAGTAAGGGTCCTGACCCCAAGGTGGGGCCAAACTTAGTATATAGTATGTATGTGTAAGTTTGCTGATACTGTATAAAATCTAAATGCATACTTAGAGATAGCAGAAAAGGATGTACAAAAAATGGTGAATTTCATAACCCAGGGTTATGACTTTAGGAGGGTTATGACTTTAGGATGAGTCCAAATTAGTCATATCTTTTGATATTTTAATGTTAATACACCTATTATTTAAAGCGTTTCATTAGTGTATACACTTTTGAGAGCAGTGAAGTTTTAAGAACACATCTTGTTTATTCAGAACAGGAATTTTTTTTCTAGATTCCATAGCCCATGGAAGTAGTGATACTTTTTCACTAGTATTTAGGTGACCGATAAGGCCTGTGGGCCTCTTGTTAACTTTAGATAAGTTATTTTCGCAAAGTTCATACATTCAACTATGTAACAAAAATTGAGAACGCGCTGGGAAAATTGCCATTTCATGGTTTTTGCGCAAAATGAGCTGTAGTGTCTCTTTAATAAAGGACTTTTGTTATATCTGTACACATGTAAGAGGATTTAAAAGAGAATATAATTTTTTTTTTTTTTTTAGATATAACAACATTCAGATCTATTAGAAATATAATAAATGGCAGATCATATAGCTTTATTGGTGTGCAAGAAAAATCGGTAGAGTACTGTACCAGTGATCCCTAATCCATTCTCGTTGCACTTAAAAGTTCGTCCACTTCTGTCCGACTTGGTTAAATTCTACTCTAATATATTGTATTACTTTGGTAATAAATATCAAGCTCTACCACTGCGACCGCCGGATAAGAAAAGCCACAACATTACACGCATTCTATTCTGCTATGAAAGATATCCCGTTTTCATTACTACACAAATTGTTTTGTAGTGTGAAGATAAACAGATGCCTATAATACTGGATATTAGGAGGGAATGATCGCGAGAGTTTCCTAATTTATTACCTTTACACAACATGATGTTACTTGATGGTTATTTCATTACTTTTTGTGGCACATGACAAGAATTTTGAACATTGCATGAGTCCAAGCATTGACAAACAGTCTCTCTAAACCTTATACATTTGAGCTTTTAAAGTGACAAAAATGCAGAGAATTGGACTGTAAGATTCCGCCTCGAAGTAGGTCTGACAATTTACTACAACTTTCTTCGGAAGGCATTTAATTCTGATCCATAGATTAATATCGTTGATACTTCATTATGTCGTGGGAAATACTATAAGAGTTCTGAAGCATACCTAACATACATTATGGCTATCAACAACTGTCTATAATAAAGGGCGCGTACTGTTCAGATTACAGCGAGTCGAGTTCTAACAGTTATTTCCTGGGTTCATTTTCTCTATTTGGTCGAAAACAATTACTTAAATACTAGTATTGCGTAAAAATTACATCATTGTCTATTTTCTACTTGTAATAAGAATGAAAATATGCTTTATAATATGCACAGCGCCAAGAAGTGGAAACAGCTTCTAAAATAAATTATATTTATTGTTCTTATATGAGCTTAAAATCGATCCAATATTTTTCTGATGTTTGTATTGTGTTCATTTTTATATATGATTGACCCCATGGATGTAGTGTATAATTAAGAATAATATTTATCAATAATATAAATTTTAGTATTCTATTTTAAATGAATTAATATTCAATCTGCGTAGTATTTGTTTTATGGGTAAGCGTAGACTTTACAATGTATCCCTTAGTGGATTCCTAGCACAATTTGTTTGACAGACCGTCCAACAAGTACCAGTTTTAGACGGCTCAAAACCGGATTAGTTATAAAAACCGACAGAAAGGATTATTCATATATCAACACAAAGATATCACAAACGAAACTAGGAGATAATGACACAAATGTGATTAGAAATATGTTGAATATAAAAAAGAGGTTTTTATGAAGATGAGTGTTTTTAACAAAGTACATGTAGTTCTATTGTATATATTGGGTGTAAGACATGAAGTATCTTTTTCATCACATTTCGCTAAGAGTATTAACTCAATTCAAATTTGGAAAGCTTACTCACAAATGTCGTAAGCAATTCTGTTGGATGGCGTAATTCTCTGTCATTCTCAGCCTATCCAGTCTTGAAAGAACTTCTGTTGGAGGCATAAATTTTAATTGAAAACGAAATTCAGAGGGAGAAAATCAACAACAGAGCAAAATGTCATCGCGATAAAATAGGAAACGTTCTCGTTACTTAACCACAGCATACGATTGTATTATAATTACGTATTCTACACAGCTAGGCGGGAACAATACGCCTATCAAGGCATATATTTCAGTTCAATACGCGGCTTTTATCGATACTGGCAAGACAGAAGGGGATATCCACCTTTGGTATTGGCACAGTTGGAATATAGACGCTGCGTCTTTTGAAGTTTATCTTATATTTTTCAAGATCCGTGCATTTTCACAGCATCACCTTACTGGAGTTCGCCAACATGTAGTGTGTATTGCGCACGGGACGATATCATTAATACTCTCAGAATGGTGGAATCCGGAAGAATTCATTGTTGAAAAGTCGCTGCATCGATTATATACAATATATTTTCGAAAGCCACAAGTTTTCTACTCGTACATTAAAAGGGAACGTGTTAATCAGGATTAATTGTATTCACACGTTGCAAGCTTTTTATTTGAATTCTGCCAAATGAATTTTTCAAACTCATATCAGCAAATAACGAATTTAACCGGGATGGGTATCCAAGAGACCACCACCGAAATAACGAATAGCACACAGATAACCGAAAATGGAAATATGTCCGTAAAAGGTTTACCACGGGAAATGACATTCAATGACGACAATGTGATGTCTGTGATAGCTTATTCGTGTCTCTTTATATTCGCTGCCTCTGGAAATTTAATCGTTTTAGTTACGTTGTTAAAAAGTCGGAGGTACAAATCTAGAGTGAATACATTCATTATGCATTTGTCCATAGCTGATTTAGTTGTGGCTTTCATAATGCTGCCATTAGAAACTGCATGGCACATTACGGTGTCTTGGCAAGCTGGAGACGCGGCATGCCGAATTTTGATGTTTTTTAGGGCGCTTGGATTTTATCTGTCTTCGTTTGTGTTAGTGACGATAAGTTTGGACCGTTACTTTTCCATCGTCCACCCAATGAGCATTCATGATGCAGACAGAAGAGGGAAAATAATGCTTACCTTGGCGTGGTTACTCAGCATCATCGCCAGTCTGCCACAGGTAAATAAGGTGTAAATTCGTTTTAGTCCTGTAAGCCCGGTGGTTAATAAGTAATGGTACGAGTTTAAGGAAACCGTAATTAGTCAATGCAACGGAACTGTTGAGCGATAATCCAATCTGATCCATTTTCAGAAAATCTCTGAGACATTGATTCTTTCGTTCTCTAGACCAATTTAAGTAAATTGTTACAGAATTTTTTTTCGTTAAGTTAGAAGCAATTAATAACAATTAGCAGGACTCGTGCACTACAGTGTCGACATGTTCAAACGTCATCACACCATGGAAAGATGAGATACTGAATAAATATTTATGGCATAGGAGTTTTAAGTATTCTTGTTGATCGCCCTATCTTAATTGCATTAACTATGACAACAATCTGGTTTTAGTTAAATCTTCGAAGTTTTGTTTTGATGACGAAGCAATGGTATATATTACATCAAATGCTGTTTATTACTCTCAATGATAACACATTCTAATACATGTAACAATCAATATCGTTTTCCTAGGCAAATTATTGGAACCTTGGCAACCTGAAAATATAGAAATTTTATGATAAATAAAAAATTACCCTAAATCGGTATGCACCTCACCATAAAAGAACAAACATTCTTGGGTGACTGTAAGAACATGGTCAACGCCACTCTTTAAAAACTGGTCCACTTTTAAATTTGATAAAAACAAAAAGTCACGGCATATAATAATCGTTATTTCATCATTAACATCAAATAAAATGAGTGCCTCCAACGCTCTTTCATCTCTTTATCGTATAAACGTCAATAGCATCCGACATGCTAATCCATTACATACAAAATCGGAGTTTACATGCGGAGGGGTCTAGTTGACTGCATTATTTACGACATGTGAAAACCTTCTTCGGTTTCATGATATTGGTCATTGTGGGAATGTTTATACGTTATCAAATAGACATGAAACGGGGTTGGTGGTAAAAATATGTGATAAAATGATTTGAGTGCGAGTCTCAATGCTCTGAATTTAATGGGCGAGAAAAATTAAAACACCCGACACGACCGAACACTGGACTTAGGTTTCTACGATATTACTAATGCTAATTAAACCATTTATACAAACATTAAGTGTCAATCATCTTCGCAGGATCGGAAGTATATATTTTTAATAAAACCATGAAACCACTATAATCAATGTTGCTTTGCAATAAGAAAACCCTTTAAAGAATCCTGTTGCCGTATTGCATTTTTAACAAGTGTAATATCCACAATGGTTATTCAAATTTTTACTATTCTCGATCTCAACATTCCAAGTATGCGAAATTAAAGGTAAAAACTCCGTCAGCGTCGGCGTGCAATTGGTGAGTGCATAGTGCGTATCGTATCATGCTATGTTTTCTCAGTGTTATCACAGAAAAACTAGTCTAGAATACATGTACAGATTATTTGAGGAAAACGTGTAGAGAAATTATTCGGTAGTAGGTATCGGTGGTCGTAATTGAAAACTGACATCGCCCACGTCTTATCATTAATACTTCATTAAAATTATCTAAGAATGAAAAAATAATTCAAAGATCATGCTTATTGTGGATCGTTTTACAATAAAAATACTGTATCAATAATCATTAAAGGGGCATTAGCTGACAAAGTCGCATATTTGCCGACTGTTACCAAAATGACTAATATGTCAATATTCATAAATCTTGCAATCTTTTGTTGTAATTTTGACATAAGAATTATTTTCGTATATGTAGACACAATGACCGAAACAATTATATATGGAAGTAAGTATATAATTCATTGCTGATAAATTTTTATACAATTCTCCATGGGTTTTTTTTCATTCTCACATTTATTTTTCTTCATTTTTAACACATTCCACCATTTTATAATTAATCATGGTTGAGAATTAAAAGGTGCTTACGTCCTAGTTGAGAGCTAATGCCCCCTTTAACATTTCTCATTAATTCATTATCTTATTTTTCTATATCCATCTGCTTTGTTTGGGATTTTCAATATCCGATACTGTTCAGACCGGTGTTGCGTTTGAAAATTTAGTGATCATAAACTCCTCTCTGCATTTTGTCTTAGTTAAATTACAAAAACGTTATGCTCAAAATACTTGTACATGAAGATAAAATAAATATTTGAAAGGTATTTCACTCCACTTGAGGAAGATCAGAGGAATGTTCGCATGAAATTCTGGGTTAATGTTACAGGTATATAAGACATCCTGTATCCATATATCGGAAATTTTATTTGTATAGTGATGTTCGCCCCTCGAGCAGTTTTTCTTGCAATGACAGATTCATTGTAATGGGATTTATTAAAAATCTGTTTTAAAAAATATGTACAATAAATTCTTTGTCATCAATGAAGAATCTGGTACTTAGTTTAAAGCACAAGAAAATAAATCCCGAAATTATTTTACGTTAAGACATTAAATATCTTCAAATGATGAATACATTCAATTTCTTCTGAGAAGCGTAATCCGCCAATGCTAATATATTAAGTCTAGTAAATGAATATTGTACGTGTGTACTATATCTCACGAGGACTTTTCTTTCCAACAATTTTCTGGATAGTGTGGGCAATTTTACGAAGGGAAATTACATTGCATCTACAGCTGTGTCAATAGCCAGGATACCGACTGTGAGAAATTAGTGCAGTTATGTGAATGATGATCAATATTATAGACTTTATAAATCCGTTGCTTAGAAGCAAAATATAGCAACAGTAACTATGTTATCTAAAGTTCTATTTTTGAAATTGAGCCAACTATAACATTCTATTTGCAATATTTAATGTTTAGAAATAATCTTGTAACGGCAATAGTTGTTCACCTTATGTCCTACATTAACCACCACTTAGCTGAAGACGTTAAATGTATATCATGATATGTAATAAGACGCTTTCTAGGTCAAGCTTGATTGATTCCCCCAGTTCTCCTACAGTTGAGAGTTGTTTAATACTTCCCAAGAGATCATAGTTGCTTACCGAGGTGAAACATTTCATAAGACAAGTCAAAAACTACTAATTGACCCTAAATTATATTAACCCAGTTGCATACTACACTGTACATACACAATTACTGTTGATGAGTGAATTGAATTTGTTTTGTTTACATTAACAGTCCGCTGTCCTTATCCAGTAATGCATGGCGAAAACCAATATTATGAAATAAAGTTTTCTCTTGAAGATATTTTGAGTTGAAAGACAATGATTGAATTCAAATTATTGGTTTGCATTGCAGTAGTTAGAAACGATGATCTGTTATAATAGATAATCACAATTTCGCTATTTTCATTCTGTTTTGCATTAGTGTAAACTTTTTAAGGTACATATTGAAGACTATCTCCTATACCAGTTATACACATGAAATTTACCCCCAGCAAACATTTAGCTATGCATCTTCATGTATAAAAACGAATGCTGCACATTTTCAAGCAAGTGTACACTATCTCAAATAAATCTACTGGTAGATTTGCATCGATTGTTACACCTTGCAAGAACTTTAATGCCCAGTACCATAAAACATCTAATACGCAATCGTCGTTTTTCCAATTCATTACTCTGAAAAACATGCCATATAACTAGAAATGAGATTCTTGACCTTCGCTACATAATTCAATTTTATTTTATAACGATATGTAAGAATAGCGATGATGATTCTCAGCTATAGATAAGGTGTGTAAAGTGTTCTTAATATCGATCCAAATTCTTATTAGCATCTGGTGCTAAGAAACAACCGATGTTATACGAATGAAGCCAATGACTCAATCAGCCATACCGGGGGAATCTTTGAACAAAGAAGGGTTTATGTGCCTTTTTGATGACATGATTACGTGGATGGATAAGGTTGTGTGATTTTGCTTTGCTTTGATTTCACAATAAATTGCATACAAATCGTTTAAAGTACTGAGTACTAATGACACCCTAAACGAAATGTTTATGCAAGACATCAAGCATAAATAGAATGCATGTATACTTGCGTGAAGACTTGGGGTCTCTTGTATAGTGAATTCGGACCATCTGCAACATATATATACTTTTCCAAGATCGACCTTCAACTGAAGAATCGGCCGTATACTTAAGTCCTGATAGTGTCATTTCATTTCTTATGAAAAATGTTCAGTCTTCAAAATGTTCCATATTCAACCATCATTGAACGTCAAATCGTTTCTGTTCCGAAACTAATTTTCATTTATTATCCCTTGCAAGTAACCTACTATATGTTTATCAAACGCACGCAAAAGCATAGTCTCCGTGTGATCAATTTTAAACTGAATACTGACAAATTAGTTGACATTACAGGGGTGTCAACAGCCTCGTTTAAAATCACCATTTCATAAATTGTATGGTCTTTATATGGTCTTATTTGCAAATACAAACTTCCATTACGTCGGATCACAGGCACTTACATCGATTGGGTTCGAATTTATTATTAAAGAGTAAAGGTATATAACTCTAAATATAGGGTATCCAAGTTCGCCGATTAAAAAACAATAATCCAAATGGTATAAAATTCTACTCTGTATTTTAATATTTATATTTAAGATAGTGTTCCTAAATGAATGCATGTTCATGATTACTTTGTATATAGAAAACTAGTGCTTGCTTTTAAGGTTTAATAACATGACACCAGAATATATGAACGTTTATAGTCTTGTCAGCCAAGTTAGTTCCAGAACAACAAGAAGTAACGATAGTGGCATTTTATATTTACCAAAAGTTCGAACTAAATATTATAAACGGTCTTTTAAGGTATCCTCCACAATTTTATGGAATCAGTTGCCCGTGACTGTCAGAAGCTGTGGTTCTATTACATCTTTTAAATCAGCATATTTGCAGCATTATTACTCAAATAAGTGATATATAGAAATGTATATGTTTAATTTTTTTCCCAGTGATATCATGTGTATATTTTATGTATATATTTTATATTATGTTATCTATTTTTCTATTCTCTCATTTATCTGTCTGTGAATATGTTTTATACAGGACCACAATGTAAACTAGTCATTTGTACTAAGTGTGCTGTTCTGTCTAATCAAAGAATTTATTATTATTATTATAAATATAATATATTCACACATAATCAATCATTCAATACTACTGCAAAGCATAAGTGTTTAAGAAACACCGATGCCTAATGATAGGGCTTTGATAAACTACCAAAGTTCATCCCGAAATTCTGTATACTTCCCATGGTACGCAGAAATGAAATCAGAAAAATATCTATCATTTTTGCTCGAATTTTATCTGGGCCCTGGCACTATACCACTAAACAGAATGTTTGTACATAATAACAAGTAATTATATAGAATGTGCAACATTAGAAATCATTTCTAAGTTGAATTTCGTACCCCTTTTCATAAAGTGAAGTTCGTAATAGCTCCAAGTGACTGCACATTGTAAAATTGTCTGCACTTTCACTATCACACCTATTTTCACCGGTGCCACTCTTACCCAAAAAGGATAAAAGGAACCAAAACGATTTAGAGACTTAAATTTCATTTTTGATAAATAATGATTGAATGTAGTACATAAATTAACCTAATAACAAATCTTAATAAAGATAAACAGTTTTCCTTATATCTATTTCTATTCAAATCAAATAAACACAGGTGCTTGACGATTTGCTATAATGAAGTCAATTTAGGTAATTGGTGACATCAATCAAAATGCCATCACTAATCGAAGCAGGGACCCCCGATCGCATAGAAAATTAACTACATGTAGCACAGATTTCTAGTCAACTCGTACCCTGACCGACTCGTACCCAGGTCAACTCGTACCAAAAAGGCAAAAGTCAACTCGTACCAAAAAGGCAAAAGTCAATTTGTACCCAAGAATCTGCCCATAATGCAATATATCTCTGCGCATATAAGTGACATATCGTTTAGGTACGAGTTGTCATCAATTGAAGAGGAGGAATAAACTCGTAACCAGATTATTGGGTACGAGTTGACTTTTGCCTTTTGGGTTCGAGTTGACCTATTGGGTACGAGTTTACCTGGGTACGAGTCGGTCAGGGTACGAGTTGACTTGACTCCGTGTCACAGGCACGTGGAATCGGGGGGGGGGGGGGGGTAGAGTACCTGACATTTCAAGATATATTGGGTGACTGCACCCCGCTCCCCAACACACGTTTTATGCCCCCGTATTCGGATATTCGGGGTCATATAGTTTTTGGTTTGTTCGTCTTTAAAAACTTCAACCCTGGCCATAACTTTTGAAAGATTGGTCTTTCCTGTTTCACATGTATTTCTTTCAACAAGACATTTCGTTGAGTAGCAAAGTTTTTGACCTCATGGTTAACCTACTTTTGTAAAACGTTAACTTTGGTCGTTTACATGTACTTTTGAACGGTTAATGAAAGGGTTTTAATATTTCACACGTGTATTCCTTGTGACATAACCATTGTTTTGAACCTCGTGACCTTAGGGTTTCACTTTGACATATTTATCTTTAAAACTTTAACCTTGGTCAGCATCAAATTGCCTGCCATCGGTGTTTCATAAACACGTCTGTTTTGTAGTAGTATTGAATGCTAAGAATGTAAGGGGAATTCAAATTGATCCCATATAGCGAAAGAAGACCCCCTCCCCCCGGATTTAAGATTTTGAAGTTTGGGGAAAACAGAAAGAGGATTTATTTGCTTTAACTTGTATCGTTTTCTTTGCAGTGCAGAATAGATGATATAGGGATAAGTTATAAAAGAAGTGTAGAATCTTATTTGATATTGTCTTTACCGTATTTAAATGTTTATTTTTATTTGATATAAAATCACTTCTAAAGTCTTATAAACCATCTCAGATCACACTACCCACAACCAATATCATGCTGTGATAGTATCTATGATTCATTTATGAGGCTGGCCATTAAATAGAAGTGCACATTTAAGAATTGTTACAGCGATTTCGTGTTTTATTAGATCCTTGCACACTGTAGTATCAACGCCAGATCAGAACACAAAGCCTCTGTAATGCGCGTATGCAGTAAAATCAGTTGCAAATCATAGAAACATGTTGCATTAAAACTCAATTTGTTTTAGATAGCGCAAAGAAATTTCGGCATCTGAAACCACAAATGGCGTCAAATCACCGACAATATTCTAGAATTACATACAGACAATCGGGAGGTGATACGGTTGGATATTCCCTACCAATTCCTTGTTTTCCTCTTCCCCATAATCGTATTTATCATCGTTTCTCTTGAAGAATAACTAGAAAGTGGAAAACTCATAGAACGAGGAGTGATGCTTTCAATTTAATAACGTCTCATTTACACGAATGCGAATTTTTACGCAGTAGCAGAGTTGTTAGGGTACTCGCTTCACAACAAGAACATCCCAGAATCGATTTCCGGCGGCCGCGTCGAAAGTAAGTCCTTCGCTGAGCAATCGGCATTAGAACAAGTATTATGAGAGCAACCGGTATCGAATTAATTTGACGTTTCCTTGTTCATACAGTTGACGCACGTAATTTTTATCAAGGATGAAATAGTCTTATTCAAAACAAAATTAATTTTTAAATTCAATACAAAATTATGTAGCAAATACCCTAGATGTAACAAAGTAAATTTGTAGACCATAGCTAGTAAAGGTAATGGGGGGGGGGGGTCTAGGGATTTTTGCAAACAAATATTTTTTGAAAATACATACACATGTAGTCCCTAGATTATAAATCAGGTTGTTTGACATTTCTACGTGGGGGTGTTTACGAGTTTTGGGGCAAAAAACATGAAATTTGAAAAAAATTATAGCCAAAAACTGGAAAAACTCTTCAGATCCGATATAGATGTCATTGAATTTGCAAACAAGTATTTTGTGAATGAATGTAACCCTTTGTTTATATATAAAGTTGTTTGACATAAATATGTGAGGGCAATTATGAGTTTTGGGGCTAAAAGATGATTTTTTCTTTAAAAATCGTCGAAAAATAGAAAACTCCTTCAGATCCTATATAAATGACATGGGCATTTGAAAACAATTATTTTCTGAAAGTCTGTAACCCTTTAACTATAAATCAGACTGTTAACATTGAGACCTTTTCGATTTTGGGGGGCAAAAACCAAAAATTTGTAAAAATAATAGCCGAAAACTGGAAAAACTCTTCACATCCGATATAGATGTCATTGACATTTACAAACAAGTTTTATGTGAACTTATGTGACCCTTTGATTGACAAGATGTTTGACATAAATAATTGGGGACGTTTATGACTTCTGGGGCTAAAACATGATTTTTTCCCCCTTTAAAAATCGTCGAAAAATGGAAAAGTTCTTCAGATCATATATAAATGATATGGACATTTGAAAACAATTATTTTTTGAAAGTATGTAACCCTAGTTTATTGTGAATAAGATTGTTTGACATTAATACAAGTTTTGGGGCAAACTCATGAAATTTGTAATTAAAGTATTGTTTAGAATTGGAAAAACTTCGAGAATCTTACAAACACAATATGGACATTTGCAAAAATGTATTTTGCATTAAAGAACTTAACCCATTGTTTATATATCAAGTTGTTTGACATTTAGGCGAGGTATATGAATTATTGAGTTATTTGTAAGAGATATTCTTGCATGCAATATTAATCTAGAATTTGTAATCGCATTGCAAATAGTAGTTTCAAACTCTTGAGTCTGTGAGTAACTTCTACAACCAGCCGCGACAAACTTAAGTCGTTAAAACAGGTAGTGACAGTTCCATCGCCAAACGCTCGGCATCAAGTGTGAATGTCACGAGTCCTCGGAGATGACCTTAAAAACGGATGTCCCGTGTCGCAGTAGGTGTGGCACGCTAAAGAACCATCACTGCTCAATGGCCCTAAACGCCGAGTAAAGGCCTAAATTTGAAGCCCTTCATCGGTCTCGGTGACGTCTCCATATGAGTGAAAAATTCTCGAGAGGGACGTGAAGCAAGATACACTCAATCAATCTACAGTGACATAACATGTTTGATAGTGTAATTAACTTAGTACTTCTCGTCAGATGGTGCATAGTCATTTTAAACAACTTAGGTAATATCCATTTGCCATCCATAGCTGAGACACATATGTCCTGAGAGTACGATTTGGGAAACCTTTTTGCCATATTGAAAATAAGATGGGTTGTCTGATACGACTGCAGAGAGACATGCAATGAGATATTATATACACATGTACATGTATTCAGAGATGATGGAGAGGTGGCCATGGTAAGTTATTCCATGGCAATTTTGTGGCAGTCAGAAATCTGCCTTTTGATTATCATAGCAGATTCTTTGACTTGAAAGAGCTAACTCAAATCCAGTAGCAACACATGCAGATTATATAGTTCGCCTTTGGAGTTTTCCGAAATTCCTACCAAATTTTCTTAGTGTTTTTGATTTAGGTTTCAAGTTTTGTAATCACGGTTATATGAATCGGGATAAATGACAAATATCTTTCTCTGAGCATTGTCATACTCTCAACCACATAATTCTACACGATAGTTATCTCTATATACTGTATTCACATAAAGTCAAATGCCTTTCCATGATGCTCAAGAATTATATCAATTTTAGGTTCTGACTTGTTTAGATCATCGGACTTAGTGTACATTTTTCTACAGGTTGGCTAAAACATCCCCCCTTTAGTAACCAAATCAATATACTGAACTTTACTTATAGTTGTCCCGTGGGTATCTGGGTTAGAAGGGATAGGTCCTCGGTACCTTTTGCACGTCGTAAGAGGCGAATAATGGGGCAAAAAAAACACCATTGTACCGTGGGAATCCAGGTTAGAATAGGTCCTCATTACCCCCTTTGATTATCGTAATAGGCGACTAAATGGGGCAGTCCTTTGGATGAAATCGCAAAAACCGAGGTCTCATTTCACAGCAGGTGTGGTGTGATAAAGATCCCTCCCTGCTCAATGGCCGTAAGTGCCGAGCATTGGCCTAAATTTTGCAGCCCTTCATCGGCAGTGGTGACGCTTCCATTTGAGTGGAAATTCTCGAGCGGTACGTTAAATAATATACAATCAACCAACTAATTTATTGTGTTATAGTCACTTTTATTCTATGCAGAGTTTTTTAAATGGCTTCTACTGTTTTTGTCACACACTTAACATCCTTGTACTTGAGTTCCTTTGTTACAGAACAGCCATTTATGGGCGGGGGAAAGTGGCGATAGTGAACACAGGTTGAGTGAACGTCTCTTAATCTTACAGTTCACTTGACTCGGCGCAACTTCGTCAATGCTCAAGTTTTACTTCTAGTAACAAATATTTGTAAATTATTATAACACCAGCGATAGAAACCATGTAAGGCACCATTTAAAGCTAGTAAACATTCAATCTAATTAAAATTAGATCTTCCATCCGCTCCCCAGTTTTCGATCGAAAACTGGGGAGCGGATGGAAGATCTAATTTTAATTAGATTGGTAAACATTCTATGCCTTTATTATTCTTGGGACTCTGTCTTATGTGACATCTTTATAAGTAAGTTGAAATTGAAAAGGTGTTCAATATGACAATATATTTATCTATTTTACAATTGTAGATTAATATAATTCATCAATCTAAATTATTCATAAATTAGTTTATTGTTTGTAATATGTCATATTCTCAATAGTCGAGCCATTATTTATCAGGGTTTCCCCCATTTTTGCATTGTATACTCAAAAGTAATCCATGTTCTTTCTTTTTATTGATTATTGGGCTTCCATACATTAGATATATCGTGTGAGACTTGGAAATGTGGACAATGATTTTTATGTTGAAAGTTATATTTACTAACTCAAGATTGCATATATACCATTTAAAGATAGGGTCTATGGATTATAGTATTTAGGAATGAACTGTTTTTCATACTGTTTATTTAGTATTGAATTCATATGTTAATAGGTATATAATATATGTTATTTTGGGAATGTAGTATACACTGTATAATTTCGTAAGACATGAATTTGAAGACATTTAAAAATATGTACCACTTTCTATAATACACTGTCTTCTATTTTTTATACGTATTTCTCACAAATGTCCTCTATGGGAAGTCCCTATCCCGTTGTTTGTGTTTACAATGTGTCGTCTTTATTTCGGTATGGAACACCGTAACAGCCATGTTGAATTTGCCAACATTTTTATAAATTCAAATGGCCATATCTTGAAAACGCCCCAACATAAATTTATCAAACAACCTTCATTTACGTTTATTTTATACACATTTTCAAAAAATCATAGTGTAGAAAAATCCCTAGAGGGGGGGGGGGGTAAATGTGTTACTGGCCCATGGTCTATTGGGTTAGATACATGTAGCTATAATTATAAAAACAACCAAGAAAATTCATTTTGATGCATCAAATCTGGGTCACCGTCTTTGCAAGATATAAATGGGCGAACTAATTGTGCAAATGGAACAAAAACCAACACACCGATATATCATTCACACCTGCATTTTATTTCCTTATCAATGGCCTCTGGGTCCTTTTCGTTATACTACTTACTATCAACTGTTCGAAGGCCGATATGTCTATCGGATTACAGGAATGCGGTAAATTGTGTACTGCTGACTGCTCAGACTTCGCTCACTGATTACAGAAAATATACTCGCGTGATTAACAGATCTGATATTTATTTTCATTGATATGTTCTTTTGCGATAAGTAATTAAAGCTTGAAATGTTAAATTAATGAACTGATTATTTAAACAAATCAGCGACCGAGTTTCAACGACCTATACAGATGACCTACTTTTACAGCTTTTCCATCGGAACATAATCCCGAACCTGATGAATATTACAATGTAACAATATGACAATTAATTGTTTTTAACACCTGTCTATCAAACGTTATAAAATTCGAACTTGATCTGTAGTTTACCACTCTGAAACTACACTGCAAGTTTCAAATGAATCCTTGCGAACATAATGGAGAAAAGTCTAGAAAACTTAATGGCATAGGCTGATCATGACTGACAGAGGGACAGACAGATAGAGGGACGGACAGACAGAGAAGAAACCCATAACTCCCTTCGGTTTTACAAACCGGTAGGGAACTAATAACAGTCAGGAGTCGGATGATATCTTATAAACTGAGTTCACAATATGCATTGGCATGATAAAACCAGTCAATGTTGAGTCTGCTGGCTCGTTTGAATAAGGTGCTCATAAATCTTATCGGTCACCTGAGTATTAGTTAAAAGTATCACTAGCTTTAAGGGCTATAGAAACTATAACAATTCCCTGTTATGCATTATCTACGCTAAATTCGAAGACTTTGCATAATATATGTTATATCAACACTATATTACTATTTTGGATCCGCCGTAAGTCATCTAAATATCTATTTATCAATAAGTTAACTATGTTTAATTATTAAAGCACGATGGACGATGACGGACGCAGGCCAATAGCAATAGGTCACCCGAGTGATTCCTTTAAAAAAATCGTTCAATTTTGAGAAAGTTATGCAGTTTCATAGTTATTTATTATGATATTTCCGTACATGACATGTGGATAGAACGTAACTTTGTTGTAATTAGGTGCTACTACAGGTATATAAATTGTTGTGTAATTATATAATGGACTGTTGCTACATAACTATTAGGCCTGACAGATGACGTAAAAGAATGAGTGGTCATTAAAGAAGTTTATACACAGCATTCTGTAATCTTCACACTTGTATCTTCTTTATTGACTCTTCAGTAATGGTAGTAATAAAAATCTACACACCGGTCGGGATTTTACAATCCTTAACCTTCATTTCATGACCGGGAGATCGTTGGTTCGAGCCCGCACGTACCTTGGACTCGTCAAACCTAAGACAGCGCTAAGCCTGTAAGTTCTGACATTAATATGAAATGACTTTACTTCGGCAACATTTACTATGAATACTACTTATTTTTCTACCTGCAGTTCTGAATGTGTTTTCTTTGAGTCCGCTTTCGGCAAGGCTGGGTCTGGTCCGTTGTAGAATACAAATAGTGCATGTAGTTGCGCTGTAGCTACGCATCGGTTGAAAATTATGGTTTTCTCGGGGCGAAAATTTTCAATGTTATCCTCAACTACATGCACTATTTGTTTTATACTGAATATCATACATTTATTAGAACGTGACATCGTGTATGCTTGGTTTTTTTTTTTATATGAACAATGTCCATGACTGCATTTCCGTCTTTGAGTATTTGGAAAGAGTTATTTCCTAGTGGACAAGTAAAATTTCCTACATTATATACATTATCATTGCATCCATGTGGAACTGCAGTACCTAGAGTCCTGATCCAGTGATCTTCTAGTTGTCTATGAAAAAGGACACTTAATGTTGAATTGTTTGTATTATGGTAATTGTTTTTTCTAAAATCCTGACCTTCATGGACAAAATGGAGTGGTCTTGGGAATTGAAATGTTTATAGAGAAGTTGATTACCACCATTATTTATTTGAAATATGTGTCTCGATATTCTTTTATTAAGTGAACCCTTAGTTTATCCCACATAATTCAAGTCACATAGGTTACACTAAATAGCGTAGACAACGTTAGAAGATTTACATATCATTTGATATCTTTTAAAGTGATGACTCAACAACGATGCTGATTGGATGAAAAATTCGTTTGATTTCTTATTCCAAAAAGATTTCGTCCGGATATCATCTGCACTAAGCACACAGGACTACTTTTCTCTGGAATGCGTCTTCCTTATTCTAATTTTAGCGCTATTTATAGAACGGGAATTTCCACACAAGCATTGTAAACGAAATGTATTCGTTTAATGCTACCAAAAATAAACACAACCAAAGATGTGAATAAAATACAAATTAATTTAAAGAAACAACACACATAGGCCTAGTGATAACGTGGCAGAACAGTCAACTTGATGACGTAGGACACTGACTGGTAGAAGTAGACAGATTGCAAACACGAGTTCCGTTATATATCGTCTGCTTTAAGAGTTCGATAATATGACGGAGCAAGCTTTTGATTTGCGACATATCAATGAAATTGAACTGCGTTATATGGGGGTCAACGACGGCAGTTTAGATGAATAGGTGTTGAGCTTTTTACTTGATTTTGAAATTAAGCCGAGTCGCATTCCACCATTCCTACGACACAACCAGTGTTCAACGTCTCCTCGAACGCAATGCAACATACATCCAGTCACCACTTGTTCTCTTCCTTTATATCTAATTCAGCTTCTAACCACTGTACCTTTAATTTGGAGTATAATCCATTTAATTTTGCACAGTAACTTTACCTCACCTGAACGCACAACCAGTTTTGTTGTTTTCATTGTTACGTACAGTATCTAAGTATTCCTACGCGCCATTTCAAAAACGTTAATTCAAGTTTTTTGATGAGAGAAACTATTTGTTTTTCTATTTCAAAACATAATTAAATGATAAGAAATAAAACTTATAATTCTACGCGCATTGATTAAGTTTTTGGTCCAATTTTTTGTTTCATACATGCATTGAAAAAGAATTATAAGTTTCATTTCTTAAGTCAAATTATCAAACGTTTTGGTACAGATGAGATTACTAGTGATCAGTATATCACAAGTTTTACAATTTTTACAGAACATTTTGAGATGGAGCACATGAGATCTGAAAAGGAATCATCAAACATAGCTCTTAAAGGAACGCGACAGTCTTTAATTTGGGTATTTGAATTTTCATTTGTGTACCAAAGCTGATTATTATTTGACTGTACATATCACAAATCTTAGTGGTGACGTCTCCATATGAGTGAAATATTCTCGAGAGGGACGTTAAACAATATTTAATCAATCAATCAATCGAAGGATAATCCTAGTGACACCAACCAATCTGTTTGCCCTTATAGACTCCACAGAGTGACATCTTTTTATACTGGGCGACGTGTCAGCGAGTATTGTCTCGATATTGTTTATATTCATGAAAGAACATATATCGAACGACACGTATACTCGGGGACAGACTGTCTACCAGCAGAGATGGTTAAATGAAAGGCGAAGATAACGAACAATAATCAATCTCATAACTCCTATAAGCAATACAAAATAGATAGTTGGACAAACACGGACCCCTGGATATACCAGAGGTGGAATCAGGGTACAATCTCGTTATATGATTAAGAAAATATGGTTTACATGTTTTTACGGATTTTATGTAACATCTCAGAATGACGTGAACTTGGATACACGAGATTAAAAATGGAGAAATGCATGTCCTCGCGGACGCATTGGAATCTACGTCATTTTGACAAAATTTTCAAGTTCGATGGGTATGGTTTAATTTTTCATCAGTTTGCTATATTTTCCTTTTAAACGTGTGTATACGTGTTACCTGTAGGAAGAGCTTTGCTCTCACGACACTTCGGGCAGTCAAGAGGGTTTCGTCCTCTATTAATTAACTCGGGTTCGAAATTCAAAAAGGACTAGACGAGCGAAATTTAAAAATGTCAGTTTTTCACTTGGGTCAAAATTCTATACACGTGTCAAATAATGTACAATGAATGTCTCAATGAATCAAACCATATCAAAATCTTTACCCCTCGGTGACAGGAAAACCCTGGGGTGTTAAGACAGGGGCATATTAAAGGACACATCTCATGTTTTCAAAGTATACAATATTACATGCATTTTGTCTTCTTTATGCGTATAGTAATTAATTCTAATAGTTCGTTCGCCGAAATTTTGCAATAATTAACCACAATACAGACTTAAATCTAAGCCCCGATTTCAAAAAGTCAAGTTGATTAGGTAGGTAGTCACGTGGTACAGTGACGTCACATGCGCCCTTCGGATTGTGAAAGTACTGCGAGATATTATTAAAAACTCAACTTTTAGGGGCCTAATTAATTTACCATAGGCAACATTTAAATCGATGTTGATAAATTGTCCGAGTTTTATATGTGTTCGCCACCAGTGCACACATATAACGATGTAAATACCCAAATATAGCGAGTAAAGCGTGTATGAAATCGACAAAATTGTGAGTAAATAATGTTTATATGGGTCGCTGTCTACAAACTGTTTGGGGATGTTATTCCTTTATACATCTGTAATTGGCGCTGTTTTTTCTAAAATAAACAGTGCAATCATTATTTATTTTTGGATTAGACAAATTATGATACGTTAAATTGTTGACAACTAGGCCCTATGCCAAGCTATTGTCACCCGTGCATTTCGGAAAGAAAGAAAAAGACAACACACACACAAATCAATAAAAATATTCAAATTTAAAGTGGTAATCACATTATTTTATTTTGATAAAGCAATCTTATTACTATTTTTGAATTGTAATCTGCACGTCTTTAGGAAGTACGAAGTGGGAGCACGGCGTTATAGCCTACTGACGCACTCAAGATGCTACGAGTTCAATAAAGAAATAATTTTATAATTCAATTTAAAATTAGGAAATACAATATTCTATTATTTGTATAATTAAAAGTTCAATTATTTTGTATCTTTATTTTTTTGTTGTTGTAAATCTACCAGTTGGTAGAAGTTACATTGTATCGTCGATATGTGTTGTTACAAGGTGAAGGTCAGTTGATCCGAGTGTGTATTGAATTTGAAGAGCAAAACAGAATGTATGCTATAGGCCTACCAGTGCTTATAGCTTCGATATATCCATTTTCTCGCAGTTTATCAGGGTATCTGTCCAAGCGATGTTTGAAAAGGTGACTGGGTGTGTTTTTTAAGGTAAAGTTCTTGCTCCAACAAAAAAACTATCCACGTCTCTTTTCTCGTACCTTCCTTCGAAAAATTGAAAAATACTCAGTCTAAATCCTTTCTACCGACAACTAGTACACTCGAGCACGGTACAAAACATCTTAATGCATTATTATTTACAAGCCGTTAACGTGACAATTGGTTTTTTGTCGATTAAATCTAATCTGTTTGTGAAATGCCTAATAGATGTTTTCAAACCCGAGGGCGCATATGACGTCACACAAAATGGCTCGTAAACTAGCGAAAGAAAATATGCATATCGCAAGATTTGAATTTCATCGCTTTCAAACTCGAAAACTACGCAAAATATTTCATTTAAAACACATTTAAAGTAGTTTTAGGCATAAAAAGAGTTAATTTTTCTGAAAAAATGAAAAAAGTTTAGAAACATGCGTTGTGTCCTTTAAGTGACAAGAAATGAAGTATACAACATTCGTGATGTTCATCTGTTACAGTCAAAACATTTGACGTCACAGTGCGACGGGTAGATGCTATCTCAGCGCGGATTGTAAAGATCTAAGCTTATCACCGCTCACGGGTGGGATCATTTTTTTTTTCATTTCCAGCGCACGGGTGGGATCATTTTTTTTCCAGCGCGGACTCTCTTGAAAACATTGGATTGAGATTCCAATTTCTATGTTGATATTCAATCCACTTAGTTTTACTCTTATTGTATTAATGAATTATAATGCTAAACATTTGGTAAAACGTATTCAAAACGAAAGCATGAGATCTATAAGGGATTAAAACCAAGGGGAACATAATTATTAGTTCAATTTTAATAACCATCTAGTTGATCATAAAACAATGAGCGGGTAATAGGCCCGCGAAAACTGCAGTTCCTGATAAGATTTTAAATAAATAAGTTACTTTTAGCTTCCATTTCAGGCGCAAATACATATGCAAGATCAACTTTTTAAAATTCAATTCAATCACGCATGTGACCCGTATACTCATTAAAACATGTTTGTACTGTTAATTTTTTTAAGAACACGGTGTATTTATATGAATTGACCGTTTATTTTCAGTTTTGTTGTAATTATCATACATGTTCAATTTTGTTATAATGCTATAAGATGTATGTTTTCGCAATAAAGAATTATTAATTATACATGTATGTAACAAGGGAGTCCGCGCTGAAAAAAAATGTTCCCACCCGTGCGCGACGATAAACTTAGTTAGATCTTTTCAATCCGCACTGTGTTAGCATCTGCCCGTTGCATATTCTCTTTAGAGAAATCAGAGGCATAGCCTACATCGACTTCTCTTTGCAAGCATTCATGGAATGAGAGTACCAAACCCCCACATGCGTAACCCGGACGCAGTTTACCCAAGATTGAGCGGAGGTATAAATGTCTAGGTGTTGATACCAAGAGTGAAATTATTTGGAATTGAAAGAAATATTATAGAGGTTCAAATTAATTGTCAGGATGAAAAATTATCGCACAAAATCGAGAAATGACTGATGAAATTACCATGGTAGGGGTATGCTTAAAATGAAGGGTGTAATTTACTGCAGATTGCTATGTGTTGTAAAAATTAGTACAAATATGGCCTATAAAAGACACGGGAACCTATATAATTTTTGTCGTTTTTTATCAACACTTGGAATGAACTTTGAAATGTTTGCAGTCATTTGTTTAAAATTAATATAGTTAATTAGTGAGAGGGCCAAAGGTTAGTATTGAGGTCTATGGGAAATTAATTGGTACTCTTTTCCCCTATTCATGTTTTGATTCTGGAAAACGTGTAAATGCTGGAGTCGGTGACGGTTTATGCTTCGACCGACCTTTCGACTCAGATGTGCCTGGATTTATGCAATAGACAAGTTATTTTCAAACATTTAACAGTAATGCACAAAACCATCACAAGGAATTCAACACTTACTTACTTTTTTAATCCATTTTCAACATCCCCTGTTCCGGGTTTACGTCAACTGTCATAGGACAGGCGATGTCACAATAGTTAAGTTGTGATTTAAACCCGGGACAGGGGACATGTTGAAAATGGAATAAAAACAAGTAAGTGTTGATTTCCTTCGAAGCATAAACCGTCACCGACTCCGGCATTTACACGTTTTCCAGAATCAAACCATGAATGCTTGCGAAGAGAAGTTGATGAAGGCTATGCCTCTCGACTTCTCTGAAGAGAATACCCGTCGTACTGTGACGTCAAATGTTTTGACTGTAGCAGATGAACATCACGAATGCTGTATTTCATTTCTTGCCACTTTTAAATGTGTCCCCGTCTTATGGCGCCCTCTGCTTTCGGCAATGAGTGTTTATGTCGTCGTCTGCCTATGGCATTTGGCGACATAATAACCCAGGGATTTCATGTCACCTCGGTGCAAATATTCTGGTATGACGCCCTCGAAGTGAATTACATGACTTCGATCTATATATATATATATATATATATATATATATATATATAATTTAGCAGTATTGTGAAGATAACGACCAATGTTGATCAAACTCAATAATTCCCCAAAACAATAAAAATTTAAGGGTAGGGCAAACACGAAACCCCGGTGGGATCAGGTGTCCAGGAAAAATTAGTATCTCGTCGTACATGTAAGCTTTCTATCTTCACCAGGTAACCGGAGCCACCCGTATTCAAAATGAGTATGTGAAGAACGGCCTAACAATTGGTATGAAAGATGTCAAACAGCATCCGACCTAATGACATTTTGTATTTGCACAGTAGATCATTATAACGAATTTACGAAATATTAAAGTCTCTGGTGTGTGGTTTATTTTTCTTCAAACAATGACCAGTCTAGGTACAAACCCCGTTAAAAAAACACCATAGCCTTCCGCCATCTAAACTGTGGATTTGTTGCAGCCATTGGGAATCTTTTCTTGTATGAAAAGGCACAAACGATGTACTCATTGTGCTTTTGTTATATAGGATGACAACTCTCACAATATCAAAAATATACATTACATCTCAGAAGTAATGTTATTTACTGCATTTGCCTTGTAATTTAATTCATCTCAAGCCTATTGAAGAAATAACTCCTCTAGTACAGGAGCCCCTCTATACAAGTCATTAAAAAAATATTGTAAATCGATCATCAGCTGTTAAACACATTTCATATCGAACGGATGAAGGTGTTAAAGTAAGGAAACGGGGATTCATAATTATTCAAGCCTAAGAACAAATCGCACAGATATAACGAGAACTGTCATCACACCATAATATGTACTTAACACAAAGAAGACATAGACAGATTGACCGAAATATCATATGGAAACGAAAAGAAGATTATGAATTAGAGCAGTTTAAAGAAAGCTGTGTTAATGAAACAACATACGATGTTTAATTCCGTTTAGACAGAGAAATTCTGGGTTTAGTGGTTTGGCATTGATGAAGGAATCCCTACAAGAAACTTATGCACGTGTCACTCGTCCATCTGTAATTAAATACTTGCTAAGCTAAACTACAGGCAACCCGTCCGTACAATGTATACTATCTGAGTAGCCATTTTCAGTGATGCATGTAACCAATTATCGGACCTAGAAAAGAAACATACCAGCAGATAGAAATTGGTAATAGTTAATTAAATCTTCAAATCTGTTGATCCTTGCAGAGCAAATGATAGTGAATATTAAAAAATGTACGGAATAAACATGTATCATTCATACCATTCTTCACCAATGTAATCTCTGATATTTTGTGAAAATAATCCCATGCTCTCTTTTCAGTTGAAGGTGAAAGACTGAAAAATCTTGGCCTATGCTCGGCACTTACGGCCATTAAGCAAGCAAGGATCTTTATCGTGCCAATGGGCCTCGGTTTCCGAAGAACTGCCCCATTTTGTCGGCTCTTACTACAAGCAAGGAGTACCGAGGGTTTATTCTAACCCGAATCCCCACTGGATAAACCAAAAGGGCTTTGAATAAAATGTACAATATCCGTAGAACATAAGCCATGCTTGATTTTTCTGGTTCAATCCCCAAAGCCTACATGTTGTATTTTTCAATGTGTCAATCAGCAATATATATATATATATATATATATATATATATATATATATATATATACAGTCATTTGCCTAGTTCCGGATCACATTTTCATTAACGATTGCTAACGGTATAATCCACGAAGATACTGTAGGTTTTAATCGTCTTGTGAGAAGATCAGAAGTTACTAAAATGAAAAATAACAAAAATTATTTGAAAATCGTGGTAAATAGCACCGGCCTTTGCATTTTCCATAACCGTGTACATGGGTCAGTTCCGAATCACACTGCGAGTTCCGAATCACGGGGATGTTTGAAACGACTGCAGGCCGATTTGAACTTTCACTGACCCGATCCGACTTTCAATCAGTATGTGTGTATGTTTATTTCGCTTAATATATACCTAGTTTTTGTAGAAATAAAATAAAATCAAACACTAGTTTAAATTAATATTTACATATTACAATATTCAAAGCTTCACATTTATGCATTGGCATAGCCAAAACTGCGGCATCAAAAATTCTCTTAATCAACATTAATTTTAATTATCTTTCTCTGAGTGTGGTTATGATCTAACGTTATATCTACCCGGGATAACAATCCTTAGGCATTTTCTTGTGGAGTTGGCGGGGTTGGGAAGAACAAATAATACAGTCATACATGCATATTAATATGCTTAAAATTGAATTGACTACAGTAGGCCTATACTTTTTAAATATCAATTTCAAGATGTAAATCTAGATGCAATACATAGTATATTTACTGTCCCGATTTTCTCATTTTAAAATGTATTTAGGGGGGGGGGTGTTATCCATTTTGGTAATCAGAAAGAAAATTTGAAATGGATAGGTATGAATGGCGAATATTGTTATTAATAAAAAAAAAAAAAAAAGACAACAGCCCCATGCTGTATTTTTTATCATTATTATTTACTGGATGTGTGTCAATACAAAATTAATGTGTAGAGTGATTAGAATATATTAAATTGTTAAAAAAAATTGTCAATCTAATGCGTGTATTTGTTCATCTAATTCTTTTACTTTTGTTTTATGTTGATTTTAGAGTAGGCCTATTTCATAGTAATAAAAATCGTAATAGAAGAAGAATATGATTTATTTCCAAATTAGGGCCCTCTCGGGCATACAATATATTATGATCGGTGATATGACATTTTTAAAAACGGTTTCTATGCGAGATTTGTGTATTCCATTGAAATATATAAACTCTGAAGTTACATATTTTATCAAAAATACGTCCGAAATACCCAAGGAATTGAACATTTAAAAATACAAGAAGGGGGGTACCGGAAGTCCTGTCCACAAGCACCTGTGGTTTTCCCGTACTTACACTTGCTCTACTACGGAAGCCCATTAGTGCAAACCAAAACTAAATAAAAAACGAAATTATTATATAAAAAACGAAATTATTATATAAAAAACGAAATTATTAAATAAAAAACGAAATTATTATATAAAAAACGAAAACTAAATAAAAAACGAAATTATTATATAAAAAACGATATTAACGAAATTATTAAATAAAAAACGAAATTAATAAATAAAAACGAAAATATTAAATAAAAAACGAAATCAAGAACAGTTTTTGAGAATATAATGTGTGTGTGTCAGTGGAGCTTAACAAGGAAGGAAACATGGCTCCTAATTCTTTGATTTACTGCGATTTCATCATCGCCAATGGAGTTTTACAGAAATCTAATGACATTTCAAATTAGCCAACTTATCCATTCACTACACGTTTATCTACTATGTTCGCTGAAAGGTCCCAAACCTCGTGTATCGGATTACAGGATTTCTCCAAAATTACTTCAACACTAGCCCCCATAAATCTAAGAATACATATGGCTCCCATCAGCCACATACCTCAACAATCACTTGACTCTACACTAATTAAGTGTTTCGGCGGTGTGAAAATTGAGCAAATTGATTGGATTGATCGATAGATTGAAGTTTAGCTGCATGCAGATCCACCTCATCAGAAGTCTATTTGCACTTCACAATTATCATGCAGGTTGATTATTCTGAAATGAAGGTGTGAGCATATCCCTTAAATTTTTGTTGCGTTGGTATGAACCACACTATAGGTACAATGTAGAACAGAGAAAACGTCTTTGTCTCTCTGGATGATTGTTAACATTTCAATGTGCAATGACGAAAAAAAGAAAAGAACAAAACAAGAGTAAAATATGCACTATTAGTATGAGCAATGTTCATACATGAGACATTTTGAACATGATAATACTTATTTGTATTATATGTAAGTACCACCGTGTATCCTAATGCAAAACAGTCAGAAATACACATAGGGAAATATATATATATATATATATATATATATATATATATATATATATATATATATACACACACACATGTACATAACAACTCTACATGTTATAATAGTAAGGGTAGTATAAGTACATATGATTAACTCCACTGTAATGTAAAAGATACCACGGGACGGTGCATTGGTACTAGGTCAACATGTCATGTTTATAATGAGTGCATATGTGCAATATGGTTTCATATGGTTCACACATAATATACAGTAATACTAGTAATATGAGCTTGGACACTATAAGTTGTGCATTGCTATTTGAAGTCAATTATTTTTAGAATAAGTCATTGTCTTTGCTATGTGAATGTTTTTATTTTGCCTGTTTGCATTTCGTTGTCTTTGAACAACGTAGCAATATTTTGAGTGAATTTCCTTCAAATTTTCAACAACAAAAAAAAAAAAAAAAGAAGAAGATATGACTGGTCATGTCTTGGTGGTGGCATATGGAATATGACCGGAAGATGGTGGATTTAAATCCGTCTCGTACCATGGCCACATCAAACCGAAGAAGTAACATTACGTGTACCTACTGGTAGTGAATGTTCGTTCGCCACAATCTAGACATGCACACATACATGTAGAAGGGAGAGGTGCTTGTCCTTTAAAACCGAGATACTGTGTTGCAGCAGGTGTTGGCACGGTAAAGGACCCTCAATACCGCTATGCATAGGTATCTACAGCTGCATGTGTGATGTCCAAATATGAGTGAACAAGTGTAACAAATGAATAACAAAAAACAAGAAACTGATATTCAATTACTGACAAGAATTGGTACCGTTTTACTTTGGGAGCTAGTTTCAAAGCTAGGTGATGGAGGATCGAAGTCTATGACCTCTACATTGTATCATTACCAGTCCCTGCAGCCCTCGCCACATTAAACCCCAGACCTTTAACATTTATGTGTCCTGTTCCTTCGCCCAACGCGCGACATTAATTAGCGAAAGTCACATTGTCACATTGAGAAGAAACGGATGCCGCATTTTGGTAGCCATAGCGTAAAACGAATATTATTTATGTTTCACCTGAATTCTAGATACGGGCTGCAATAAATACACACCCCCTCATCTTTACAGTTATCCATACGTCACTTAGAGCATCGACCTCGATTTCAAGTTTTAAACATTCTGTAAGAACATTGCACACATTCCTTTAAAAATGAGTATGTTGTGTTTTATATAATTTTTGTTCTCTGTGTTATGTGTTTCTGTTATTGCATATTTATTGAAATTCTGAGATTAAACATCATTAAAGATTAACCTTTTTAAATGAAGCATTATTACTATGAATTTACAGTAAGATTATACAAACTAATTTAAGTGATTTTGATTTTGAGACGAAATGTCCCTTGAAATTAATGTAATTCCAATTCATATAAGTATTGAGAACTTATTCGGTTTTAGAAATTAGGACTACATAATTATGGTTGTGTGCATATGCGCACACGTATCTTATTTTGATTGAATATGATATGATTTTTACTCCAAACTTGTCTGCTGGAGGCAGAATACACGCCAGCTACAGCGATAAAAGCTCGCAGATGTATTACTTTTTTTTCTTTCATGTCAAATCTCTTGATCTAATTATCCGTTAAAAGAAAATATATATCTTCTGATTAGTTTATTTATAGATGCAAACTATTCACCTTTGGAAAACATGGTTTCAACAGTAGGAGAGGTCGAGTTCATTTGCTTGGTCTTTTTATTGACAACATTGTTTACACAGCAATTACAAAGTAGCTGAAAGTAAATACAGCCTCGTCTGTAGTCGCAGTGAAAACACCGTATTTGGAGAAGAATGAGTTCATATACATATAACAATCCTCCAAAATTGATCTGACATCATATTTTGTTCAGATTACCTGCTTCAATCCAAAATCTTAATTTTAATCTCGGTTCTCCATTTCACGTGTTTCTACAAAGACATTATACATAATTCAACGCACTGGAATTAAATTCCACAGTTATCATGTCCACTGCACCCATCAGCAGAAGAAGATGCTTAATAATCAGACGTATTGCTTTTAATCTTTTCAGAGCATCATTTTTCATGTGGAGCGGCACCCTAAATTCAAGTGGTTTGAACAGTGTGTGACATTTAACTTTTTCCCGACAGAGCAGCATGAGCTGGCCTACAATTTATTTAATGTCATCACTGTGTATTTACTGCCATTGGTCATCATTACAACGTCGTATTCCCTCATCCTATACAAAGTGTCCAAAACTGCACGGAGGGACGAAGGTATTGATAAAACTAACGCTTTTGTTAATTTCAAATAAGACTTTTATTATGATGTGAAATGCAGATGATGTGATCAAATACTGATACATTTAAAACTGCATTTCACATAAATTGTGTGTGTCCGTTCGCTTTAAGGTGATTCGATTAAAACAATTATGACACTGTTTACCTACAGTTGCATAGTGACATATTCGGTATATTCTCCACGAACGTAAATCTCCAAAACCCCTAATTAGATGTCCATTCATAATACATGTACTTGTATACTTCTTGTAACGCCGAATCTTGTCGATTGATTATGACGATATACAATTTCTAAGACATCATCTCTTCTACGACGAAGGAAAAGTTAGTATCATGCCTTGAACGGTTCGAAGGAAATATAGATTGTTTATTACAAACTCATGATGTACAAGACGATAAACATTAAGAAAATATGAGCCGATGGTACTCCTAAATTACCCATTATACAATATCTGAGACGGTTATTACTAGTATTGGATTTGCAGTTCTCATCAATTACTTTGAAATCATTATGTCCACTCTGACACGATCGATACTCTTTGAGAGAAAAGACATTGAACTGATTTGAGTTGAAAATAATTAATTGTATGATAACACATCAATACAAATGGTTTGCACACAAGTTGCTAACAACTTACAGGTCATCAACATAAACTGTTGAATAATAATTATCTAAGGAAAGTACATGATATTAAAAAATTCTTAACATGATTAAGTAAATTACCAGATTTAGATATTATTAGTTATGTAGACACTTAGAGGGGTGATACGGAAATATATGGAGTCCTTGAAAAAATCATGTTGGTCGAGGCGTAAGCCGAGTCCATTATGTTTTTTCCCCAAGGACCCCATATATTTCCATATTACCCCTTTATATCCTATCGATGATTTTACCTATACATTAATTAAAGGCATATTGACATTATTCATTCTTGATGCTTTTCTAATATAATGTACAACTGTCATAATAAATGACTACATTGTGTGTATTCTTGAGGTACTTTATCAAAAGTACAACAATGAAAAAGTGGCTGCAACTATGGTAAACCCTTTTACTATTTATTCGTAAAATAAGATATCTCTTTAAATAAGAGAGATATCTCTGTTGGTTAAAGAGATATCTCTGTAAGTTAGAGAGATATCTTTTTACGCTAGGGAGATATCTCCTTAACCAAAAGAGATACCTCTTTTGTTTATAGAGATATCTCTTTAAACAAATGAGATATCTCTTTACGCTTGGGAGATATCTTTCTCTTTAAGATATATCTCTCAAAGCTAGAGAGATATCTCTCAGAGAGAAAGGGATATCTCTCTAGCGTAAAGAGATATCTCATTATTGATGTAAAAAGAGATATCTCTTTAAGTTAGAGAGATATCTCTTTAAATTTTCAAAAAGAGATATTTCTTTAACCTAAACAGATATCTCTTTAGATTTCCCCCCGGTGATTATGATGATTTCTCCCTGTTGCATCACCATTAATATGATGTAACCCTATGTTTAAACCAAGCAAAATATTTCTAGTGTACAAATGGTGGAATGGGTTGAAGAGGTGGTTGGGGTAACAATGTAAAGTTGCCGAGAGGCGAAATGTAGTCTAGCTCGCATATTTCATCAATTTATTGTCTTTGTTTTTTGTTACCTGTATACATTTCACATGCGGTAAAAGCAAAATCTTCCCACGGGATTGCAGCTATCAGGTTGTTGCTAAAACGCGGAACGGAAAACTGAACGGAACGGAATTTAAGAATTACAATGATTAATGTAGATAATCGGGGGGGGGGGGGGGGGGGATTCAATCAACAATTTGGGAATTGTTTACAAGCGATATAATAACTTTATCTTAAAATTTTGCATCACAAATTGACTAAGCGATATCAGTTAAACGTTAGTATAAGAATTTACAAGGCATTTTACAACAATTTTGAAATTTCGGCATTGACAGAGGTGTTAGCGAACAGTGACACCTATGGGTAGAGAATGAAAAGAACACACGTGGTTTATACCCCCACCCCCACCCCCCGGTGTCAAAACATCATTAACGAACGTGTACTTACAACAGGGAGTGTGATATGTATAAAACAATAATAATTCATGATCTTATTTAGTCAACAAGTTAAACATCTTGTGTTTGATTATTATTTTTTAACTAACAGGATACTTAGTAACCACAGCACTCCAATCCTAAATAGTGAGGACTTCTGTCAGTTAATTTCTAAACTAAATACTTGTATAGCTTAACATTTGGATTAATAATGATATGACTTTTAATTCCATTCAAGCATAAATTCTGTGTTAGCTTTTTATCTATTTCATACATTATGAAATAAATCTGTTAATTTCACTAACTATTGGCCGTAAACTTCACCCTAGTTTTGGTTCAATCTTTCTTTCCCGCTGTATCTCTTCAGTTTCAACACTAATCCACAGGATATCGGTAAATGTACGAACTTTCACATAGATTCATCCCAAATGAGGCAAAACTTTTTTCTTCACCGGACTCGTTCGCTTTAAAATTTGATGTGATACATAAATGTATATTGTACCAGGTGTAGAACTAAATTCAAATTCAGTTATCTTAAAACATATATATGTAGTTCGATTTGAAAAGGCTATGTTTGGGGAAAATTGTTCAAAAAATTATTTGATCTTAATACAATGTTGGTTTTTTGGGGTGGGTGGGGGGTGGGTGGGGTGTACCTTTTATTCATTGGATGGGCTCATAAAATCTTTTCTTACGATACCAGCCAGAATAAAGTAATAGAATTTGAAAGGGGTTCAAGTCTTTTTCAGTATGTTATCTTATTTATTTTTTCTTCATTTGGGAAAAAACATACTGTCAAAATCTGAGGGGAGGGATGACAAAGCCGGAGAAAAAGATGGTGTCAACAGGCGCTTGCTTGAATTTTTATTAAAACGTACTATGTAAATTATATAAGCAAGCGCCTGGTGGTACATTCATCCACATAATACACCGTGTAAAAATACATAATAATGCATTAGTATGAGGTATCAATATGAAATGGTGGATTCTGAGGATGACTCCCTGTTCTCTCTGTAATTTCTGCATCCCTTATTCATAAGACTGTTGATTTTGCAAAATGTTGACCTCCTCATAACATTATTGCATAATATATTTTCCGTTTCGTTGCATTTTCCGTTCCGCGTTTTAGCAACACCCCAGCCATCATGGTAAGATTTGCTTTGGCGGGTTTCCGTTTTAGGGAGAATTCCTTAAGTATTCAAACTAATAAAAATATTGGAAAGAGATATCTCTTTCTGTTTGAGGGATATATATTTTTCAACGATTAAAGAGGTATCTCTTATACTTTGAGAGATTTAAGTGAAGGAGATATTTCAAAGTAAAAGAGATATCTCTCAAAATAAAAGAGATATATCTTAGAGTAAAAGAGATATCTCTTTAAGTGAAATAGATATCTCTCTAAGTGAAAGAGATACATGTATCTCTTAAAGCATAAGATATATCTCTCTAAGTGAAAGAGATATGTCTTAAAGTGAAAGAGATCTCTTAAAGTGTAAGAGATATCTCTAAAAGTAAAAGAGATATCACTTTAAGTGAAAGAGATATCTCTTTTTTAGAGCGATATCTCTTAAGATTAAGAGATATATCTCATTTTAAAGAGATATCTCCTTAAAATAAGAGATATCTCTTTAATTTAAAGAGATATCTTATTTTTCGGATAAATAGTAAAAGGGCTTACCATATGCAACATTCAAACCATCAACAACGGGATAAAAATAAGTTTTTCAACAAACTGTAAATTCAAAAATGAATTCATCTTGTTTTCGTATACCTACATGTATGAGTCATACTATGCGTTGACTCCAATGACAGGGTATATGTATTCTCATGACGTCATAGTACACATACATTTGTATGTGGTCAGTAAACCACGTGGAAGGGACATATTGAAAATATTAGGTTTGTAAGAGACATAACATCATTGTTTGTAGCATTGGTTTCAGCCAATGAAATTCCAAGATTTTTATCAGAGGCAGGAAAAATAAGTTTGTACGACAGGTTACTGTTGATGTTAATGTTGAACGCTCAACGCTCAACAGGCTAATGTTGATTACTGACAACATTTTGTAATGAATACGGGATATCGGAACTAAAATACTTGGAACTCTTCAGAAAAAGAAGTTGCAAAACTTATCCTTTACTTCGTTATCTCTTGTACTTGGCTAAAGACGATTCGTTTCTGATATAAGATATCTGCTTGATTTGATGATTATTTTTCAAAATGTTAGAAGCGTACATCTTAGTACCGAAAACATGAGTTTCTGATGTGTGCTAGCGGAAGGCGACCCAAAAATAATTCACAACAGATTATACCGTGTATTTCTACCGTGTGTGGATATTTACTCAGTTTGTTAGATTTGAGCAACCTACTGTTATGCAATGATAGCGTAAATAACCACATCTTACGCATCGTTCTCCAGGCACAGGGCATCAGTAGGACCCCCACACCCTCAAACCTTTCTTGACATTTAACATACTTTCCATTATTATTACATAAAAAGTTGGTCATTTTTACACGAAAACATCAATTTATTGGCCGATCACCTTTTACAGAGTAATAAATAGTACTTAGTGGAAATGCAAAGTTGAACCGATGAATTGAACTCGAGTAACGAATGGTTGTATATTAATTGACGTCCCGCTCGAGAATTTTTCACTTGTATGGAAACGTCACCATTGCCGGTGAAGGGCTGCAAAATAGGCCTATGCTCAGCGCTTACGGTCTTTAAGCCATTCTCTACCCAGAGTTCCTTGCGCTACTCGTACTATACATGTACATCTGTCAACGCTCAATTTACAGAAATCTTGTAAAAGTTTCTAATATCTAACATTTATGATTTGGACTAAATATTTAGTCATATTATGAAATGCTTTTGGTGCAATTAAATTGATGCTTACTGTAAATTGTTTAAAATCGCTGTTTTCTGATCCTAAATTTGGAACTACTTCGTATTATGCGTATGGATGTAGGACATTAATGTGGTGGAGATTTAATGTAAATATGGAATCAAAAGCAGAAAAGGCTGCAGGGTTTGACATTAATTTTTTTGAGCACTAGACCAATCGGGCTACTTCAAATGAATTTTGCTAGACCTAACCTTACATCCACTAGCCCTGACCAACTTTCCAGAAAAAAATCTGATGATTCTCCATATCTAAATACTTAATTTAAATGACAAACGTTAAGTTTGAACTAAAATGCATTTAATTGTCTAAAAAAAATCTTTAGTCTCGTCATTCAATTTGATGCTTTTACTTTCAAACATATTTTCAGTTTCTTTAAATTGTTACCGGCACGGAAATTCTTTAATCCGTTTAGAATAAAATGACCTCAATATTTTTTAAAAATTTCTATTTCATAAGCCCTGCTTTTTCTCTTTAATTTCTTGGGATATCTTTTGCTTTCCTTGAGGACGAGAATTCGTATTTGAATATAGACATTCCCGCACATATGTAAACACCGAAAAATTGCTGTTTACGACGTAATTCATTAATTTGATAAACACTTTCTTATATTCAATTCAAATGAACTGTTTTGGGTTTTTTTTCAATGAAAATTAATTCAATAATTCTATTTAAACAAAACATAACTTTACACACATTAACATTGTGTATATGTCGTAGAACATTACTTCCGACCGCGAATTATTAGAACTAAAAATATAGATTATGTCATCATGCGGTCCAAAATTGCTCGCAAACTCTTTACAGGGTTTTTTTAAAGAATAAAATATCTTATGATTTAAAGTAAAGTTTCTTAAATTTGTTTATTTTTAAACACGACCAGTCGGAGTAGTAAATCGACATTTTACCCGACCGGACCTATCATTTAGTAGACTCGGTCGGTCGGACCTGCCTTAGTGTCAAACCTTGGGCTGTAAAAAAAAAAATACGATAAAACTTGTAAAATTAGACACAAACAGCTAAATGGTAAAAATATACTTTAAAAAGAGCCAGTAGGCTATGAAAAGAGCCTGATGTATCACCTGTTGCCAGAACTTTTAAAGGGAAAGGAAACGAGAATGACTGTTTATATCATGTGATTATATTGTCACGTGATTCCAAGCGTTGACAGAGGTGTAAGTGAAGCTTGCGTAATGCGCCCTCTGGTGGGAGATTGCCTTTGTCATATCTAATGTAACACGGTTCCTCGGTTTTTGCTGTCTCATCCGAAAGACCGTCCCATTTAATCGCCTCTTACGACAAGCGAGGGGTACTGGGGACCTATTCTAAACCGGATACCCACGATAAGCGTACCGAGTGTACTAAGAGATAACCCCCTCCCCCCCTTTTCGACGATTTTGGGATTTGGACTACTTTTCTTCCTAGCTATGAAATTACAGACGAATGTGAAGGCAATTGTTCTCCTTCCCCTCCCTTTCACTTTTAAAAACGGCGCTAAGTGCCTGAACTCAATATATCCGATACATGTAGTGTATTTGTATACTGAACACTTGCCTAAGTCAAAGCAGAAAACAACGAGATCTCACTGGACAACCGCGATGGAATCGGAGACGAAATGATAGTTCCGATATTCCGTATTACCACCCTGTAATATAATGTAGACCATGAAATGGGGATGTTGTGTACATTACTCTGAATACTGAATGTTCTTGTGATAAGAAAGAATGTTTAATTCTCTTGATTATGGTCATAAGCGAAATGCGAGTCTCTGTTGTCTCTCAGATACAAAGCTTTTTAGTCTAAACCGTGACAAATTTAGCTGTGGAAAAAGGCTAAGAGAGTCAGCCATCGGCATTTCCATAATCAAAAATAAAGTTTAAAGTTCACCTACATTATATATATTTATTTTGTATTATCATATTCCAAACGTGGAGAGGGAATCCGTTTCCGTGAATTTTAATTAAAAACTTCATTACTGACATTGCTCTTGTCAAAAAGAAAAGAAAAGTGAAAGTGAAGCGGAATCTCGCCGGCAACTACATTTTTACAAATAGAAAGAACATTCAAAGAAAAAAGTGGGAACAGGCCTAGTAAATGCAATTAGTGAAATCCATTGTACGTCCGGCAATATTATATACTCGTCATTGTGAAGTGTTTGTGTAAAAATGAATTAAAAACACAACTACATGTATATTTCACTGTATGTTGCATATTGTGGAACACAAACAGTTTTGCATACATGCTTGCAGCAATGACAATTTGTATCATTGTTGTAAGGTTTGTATAGTGATGACAGCAATACTTTTATGTCTGATACGGCATAGAAAACATGTTACATGTACATGTAGATATCAGCCAGCGTGTTCTATCGCACAAGTTAAAATAGAGTTGATGCAACCCACCAGTTAAAAACTAGAACTCTCCTTTCGGGACTTATACCCCCGCGAGGCACACTATATAATAGATAAAAACAGAATTCCTCAGATCAAACCAGAAGTTGTCTAATCAAATGGTCAATCTAGTATATTCTTAGGTCACTTCAGTTTACTCGGGTGACCTATTGCAATACGCAGGTTCCGAGTTACACAAAAATTATTTCCCTTTGTCGAACTCTTTCGCATTTTATGACGTATGGTGGGTACACAATGTATACATTATATCGTAGACTGGCATTGTACATAACAATTACTTACGATTAATGTAATAAAAGCGTAACTTTTGTTTATATCAATCACTGGTATGTATATTCTGGCCATATCAAGCATAATCTGTTTGAATAAGATCATCAAATTGGCTATTAAATCATTATTCGTTTCCTCTTCTACATGAGTGACGCTTTTATCAAAGAAAGATGGCAATTAACATTATCTGTTTGAGCCATTTTGTTATCCAATACTCATAAACTCACTAAAGTTGCCTTTCCCCTGAGATAGGATGGTCTCAGAAACTCTGGATATCATCTTTTAAGAAATAATACAACGATAGTAATTAGCAAATGTCATCATATTTTACGTCATACTTTACGGAAGAGTTCGACAAAGGGAAATAACTCTTGGGGAACTCGGAACTTCCGTATTGGTTGTCGTTGTGTGTTAACAATTGAACATTTTTAACTTCTTCTTGATAACTACCTGTCCAATTCTTTTCAAATTTGGTATGAAGCATCTTTGGAACAAGGGGGACATAAATTATAAATTACAGGATTCTTGCACCCCTGGGACCTTAGGGGCGGGGCAAAAGCTGGCCAAAATTGACTATTTAAAAAAAAAACAAAAAAAAAAAAACCAAACTCTTCTTCTCTAGAACTGCACATGTTTAAGAAAAACTAAAAACTTGGTATATAATGTCTATGTGTAAAACACTTAGATAACATCTTCTTTAGTGCTATTGATACTAAATTGAAACTAAATGGATATTTAGAAAGGATAGGTAGTCTTGTACCCAAATTGTAAATGTGATGATCCCCAGAGTAGGAGTTCTGACCCCAGGGTGGGGCCAAACTTAGTATATTTTATTTATATGTAAGTTTGCTGATACTGTATGAAATCTAAATGCATACTTAGGAATATCAGAAAAGAATGTACAAAAAATGGTGAATTTCACAACCCAGGATAGGTCCAAATTAGTCATATCTTTTGATGTTTTATTGTTAATACACCTATTATATTATGTAATGCCTTTCATCAGTGTATGCACTTTTGAGGGCAGTGAAGTTTTAAGAACACATCTCGTTTTATACTGTTGCTGAACATTAGAATTTAGCTTAGATATTCGTAACAGGATTTTTTTCTAGATTTCATAGCCCTTGGGAGTAGTGGTACTTTTTCACTAGTACTCAGGTGACCGATAAGGCCTGTGGGCCTCTTGTTTATCGAAAATGTTGCTTTAAAAAAAATCAATGAATCAATCAAATATCAAAATATTTCCGGGTGATGCTTGATATAAACACTATACGAATAAATAAGATTTCCAGAGGATTCAATAGTTTATTATCATTTATCTCAATTTGGTAAATGGTTTAAAAATTGCTAGAGTATGACACCCCCACCCCCACACCAACAGAAAATGGATAAATAGAAAATGGAAATATTCATACATTAACTATAAATCAAAATGTACGGTACATTGATTTTATTTTACTTTAATAAAAAATGTATGTAAATGTTCTGATTCAAACCTTTTGATATGTTTTTGAAATATTCTTAGACAACAATATTCTTTTTAAAAGAATAGAAATAAGCATAACTTTCTAATACTTTAAATATTTTAATTGGAGATAGAAATGCATAACTTCAGTCTAAGAACAATGTTTCAATCAAATCTCTCATTGATTTTCTTAAATCATACTACATTAATGTTTGCACGAATAAACTTCTTAATGAGCACTTCAAACAGTAGATTCAAACAGGAAGTTTAAAAAAAAAAAAAAAAAGAATGACCCGCTTTTTGCATCTTACTTTTCGCCAGAATTACAATTCCACGCAAGCGCTCTTGAAGGTCTTCGGATCATAATTAATCAGCTTTCTAATCATTTTATTCATAAATATCAAAAGATATTACATCAAGTAATACGTGTATTCATATTTAAAACCTTAAACGTCCAAGGATCATACATTTCATGACACTGTTTGAAATTAAGTATGCACTTGTTTTCGGAAAGAGAAGGTGATTTTTAAATATCTAATGTGTAATCAATTTATTATCTTCACACTCCCACCTTAAGCATGAGTCAGTCACCTGGAGTAATAAATTCCACGATTTTGGTAGATCCTCCTTATACTCAATGTAACTATGCACCAGTAATTACACGATGTTTGTTTACTAGATGTTCTGGAGTAAAGAAGATATTTAATGCATGTTACATGTATATGATCCATAGACCCCCTCCCTTTGACCTTTTTCCCAACCCGAGGATCATGAAATTCACAATATTTTCTATCATGCTTTCATGTTAAGAATGACTTCGCACCCAGTTTTATACAGAGTTTTATACTAATATTCCCAGGAGTAAGATTTCATTTTTTGAATTGTATTAATGTTGGAGTTTTCAACCTATCCCCTCCAGACCCAAAAATTACAGTTGAATAATATCTACGGTAATCTATATCATTGGATTGAGAATTATACTTTACATACTAATTTTAACTAAGAAAACTCCGTTTACTTGATCAAGATATAGAACTCACGGCGGATGTAACCCGTCAACAGGGGATGCTTACTCGTTCTATGCACCTTATTCCACTTCTGGTGTACTCAGAAGTCTATGTTTTCCTGCTTTTAATTTTGTATCCTTTAGAGGAATTGTGAGATTGATCACTGTTCGTTATCTTCCCTTTTCATATTCATCTACATGTAAGTACACTGGTGCAGGTATGCCTCAAGGATCTCTATTAGGACCTTTCTTAATTAAACTACTGGTCTACACAGTGGACAGAATCTAAATAAAACAAAAGATCTTAGTTTTACCCGAAAAGTTAGCCTCCCACCCAATGATTTATTTGCTACTCGAGGTGAACCAATTGTAATTCAGACAAGCATACTCACCTAGATTCTAGTCTAATGAAAATTGATTATCACATATTCAAGGAATTTACCACAAAGCAAGCGAACCTTCCAGCATTCTTTGAATGCTCAAAAACACAGTAGAGATTCCCTTATCAAAATAGGTTTTTCTTTCGTTAGACTGGCACTGAAATATCTCTAGGTTGTAGGGGGGCATCATAAATGGACCAATAGTCATGGGTATCAATATTCGTAAATTAAGCAAAATTTACTGTTTCGAAGATGTGTAATTTCATGGGCAAGGAATATCTCCAACAAATATTTTCCCGCGTTCCACAGTCGGAATATCCTAGTGTAGTACGTAAAATAATTCCAAAATGCCCACTCCGAATTTGATCGTAAAGAAAACAATATTGAAATAGAATTTATTTCAAATATTCATTCAAAGTTCTTCTCTTTTATTTAACTTGATAATAAGAAAATTAATGTAATGAAAAATACAATACATAGGTTACGTATAGTCAATGTACTAAACGTCATGCTGCTACACTTTAGTACCGTTTAAGGACAATATAATCATCGCTTTATGTATCGGTGTGTTACACCGATAAACTTTAACCCCTTGACTAACACATTTGTAAAAGTAAATGGAGAGTATAAAGAAGTTTTGAAGGGCCAATTTCACGATTGGTATGCAGAGAAAGTTGGCGTAGACCGAATCCCCCTCCGCTGGTTGATCTTCGCGCAGACATGGTTAAGCCTATTCACATGTGCTGGGTCATTTAACACCCGTGAAACAATGGAAGAAAATAAAGCGCTTATCACCAAGGGATATTCGAAAAGTTTGGACTTGCGTAAACCAACAAAAATGTCAATGAAGTAATTGCATTTTGAATTGTTGTAGATTATTAGTGTTATATTTCAATGTACCGAGAATGGCAACAAGTTTCTGTTAACTTATCTAAAATCAGTGTAATTTATTCACACAAATAAAACATTTTTGAGCAAAGTATGAATACGATATATTAAACGTATTCCTGGGAGTTTCAAACATTCACAAATGTATGAAGAGGTCCTCAGACCTTATAGGTGACCGGAGTATTAGTTATTAGTATCACTAGCCCCCGGGCGATGGAATCTGCATAGGTTTATCTGTTCTGCATTTATAAGCTAATATTCAGCAGCTGTATAAAACAAGATTTGTTCTTAAAACACAAATGTCGAATGCCCGAAAAGTGCCCTCACTGAGGAAAAAAACTTTGCATGATGCATGTTATATCAACACTATATACAATGTATATGACTATTTTGGACCTGCCTTAGAGTAAACCCTCCAGAGTTGCATAATATGCAATTTTGGTCCATCCCTCTCTGCTTCTCCTCAATATGTATTTACTTTGTATACAGTATCAGCAAAATTAAAGAAAAAGTCTTTGAAATGATCAATAACAATTTTAGTCTCATCCAAGCTGGTACCAAAATGCATAACCCTGGAATCATGAAATTTACAATTTTGGTAAAGGACTACCTACTCCTTCTAAATAGTATCCATTTAGTATCAATAGTATTAAATATTATCTAAATGGTTTACATGTACACATAAACACAATATACTAAGTTTTGCCCCGCCCTGGAATCAGGACCTCTACCCAAGGGATCATGAAATTTACAATTTTGGTAGAACCCCTCCTGCTCCACATGTTTGTGCATTTAGTTTTTCTTACAGATGTGCGGTTGTAAAGAAGATTTATGAAAATTGGTCAATTTTGGCAATTTTTGCTTAGGCCCAGGGTTGCAGGGATCCTGAAAATCACACTTTAAGTCCCTCTTGTGTCATAAATGTTTCATACCAAATTTGAAAAGAACTGGATATGGTAGATATGAATAAAAAGTTAAGAAAAAAGTTCATTCCTTGAAGGACGACGACGGACGCATACCAATTGTGATAGGTGACTCGGGTGACCTAAATAATCAATAACTGCATCAAATTCATTCAGCTGTTTAATTTCTTTTTATCCCTTTAACATAATCATTTATTTACTATATGCATAGACTCAGTATGTGTATATATTTACTATATGCAGAGACTCATTATGTCTTAACCTACAACCCATCTAATCAGCAATGAACTCGTCCATAAAGTACCTAAAACAATTTTGCGGACAAACAGGCGGACTGACTGAAAACTATAATATGCTCCCGAATTTCTAATTTCGGAGGTATAAAAAATCATGTGAATATATATCATTTTGCATCATTTTATAAACTAAAGAAATATGTTTATATAGTGCTCATTATTTGAAATCTTTGTTTGGGTATAGGATTATATTTCTGAAGAACGATTTCAAACAGAACAAGGATGGGAAGAGGCCAATATCAAAGTCCTATGCTATATTGCGTGATGGCCTACGTAAGTTGAACAAAGGTCATCTCCCAATTACCTTCCTTGTTGGTGATAGAACTTTTATATTTATATTCTATATGTGTAAGTCCTTGACCCTGACATCGAAGTTTCACCTGCTTTTGAAAACCTTGTATACTCATGATAGTATTCCATTTCCTTAAAGGTACTTAGTATACAACAAATGAACCCCTCACAACCTATTGGGGACGTCATGTTTTGTTTGATATCTAATAATTACTAATCCGATCAGCTATTCAAACTTGGTTCATTCAGTGTTTGATAGTGGGGCAGCTGTTCTGTTCCTCTTTAAGACGATCAGCTAGAGAAGGCTTCTTTCACAGAGGAAACAGTTGCTCGTTATTCCACACTTACTTAACTCTGTTTGGACGCCGATGTATCAATAATTTAAGACAAAATGTGACATCTTGGGAAATGTGGACTTGTCTGTGACGGCTTTAGTAGCGGACGATTTCCTCTCATTGCAGCAAGTTACACAGAGAGCTTACTAGGTGCTTCAGCTAGTTCGTATAATTAAGTATATTTTGTATTTGTTTCTGAGGATTTAATTTTGTTCAAACGCAGTGCAGATCTATAGTCTTGAAGAGGATGTTATAGTCTTTGTAGTATTATTTTTTATTCTTTTGGTTGTATTACATTTGTGTATCTGTTTTACAGTAGTAATGGTCTATAATTACAAACACAACCATGCCAGTATATGTATCGTTTTATTCTAATATTTCGTTACAGACAGAAACATTTCTGTACACATGTATCTCTTTTAATACAATATTCTATTGATTATATACCCAGCTATTTCTGCACATATGTATGTATTGTTTTTATTCTTTTTTAAAAAGGTAAAGATAGCAAACAGTGATCAATTTCATAAATATTATAAAGAATACAAAATTGAGAGTAGGGCGAACATGGACCCCTGGACACACCAGCGGGTTTTAAACATGTATTTGAAAGCTACACTTTAGTAATTGACATTGTGGGAAGTTCTGCTTTTCTGTATCGATATGAATTATCTATTGCATCAGCTGCAGGTGTCCGTGTTGTACTTATTGATTTAAAGTAATTTTTTGTCCTTTTCAAATCAGATTTCAAGTCCATTTTATATTTATCTTGTCTCGCACATAAACATAAAGCTGGTGACGTCACTACAGTGAAAAATTCCCTAATGGGACGTAAAACAACTCAAACAAACGATATTCACATTTATATAGTGAATGACGTCTGAACATGACAAGACCTTTAATTCTCTGCATGATATGAAAAGAGTAAATTCAGGTTCATCATGGCTTTCAAATCAGTGAGTTAAAAACAAAATTATTCAGAAGTCCTTCATACATAGCCGATGACTGGCAGTTAGGCTGTAGTCTGAAATGATTTCATCATTTTCACAATTCATTCTGGTTTACCAAATAAACAATAGGATGGTTTTGGTCTTTGTAGTTCAGGTTGGATTTTAACAACCTTGGATTCACTGTCATTGACCTCGGAACTAAAGTGAACAAACATACATGTATATGTTGAAATATTTTAATTGTATGGCAAATTATATAAATATTTCATATTGACAACAATTGAAATATCAATAGTCAAATATTTTATATACAGTTTTGTACTATGTAGGGAGGCATTATATAGTCGAGTTTATTTTAAGGATAGTTAGAGGTTCAAATACCGGTTAGGTCAGTACTACACTGTACATGTACATGCAGTATTCACTAATACATGCATAATGTATGAAGCGCAAAATTAACTTAAACTCAAATATTTGAAGATATCATCAATTCAATTATTGCTCCTTTTAATTTAATTAATGCGCGCATTAAATAAATTATTGCTCTCATGAAATGAATTAAAGCGCGCTTCAATTCAATTATTGCTCTCATCAATTGAATTAATGAAAGCATTAAAAGATTTGATGCGCGCATTAAATTAATTATTGCTCCCTTCAATTCAATTAATGAGAGCATCAATTTCGTAGAAATATTTATCGCAATAATTAATTTAGAGCTCGGTATAAATAATTTGATGATCTCTTTAATCAATTGCATATATCTTTAATTATTTACAATGCTTTTGTATAAGGATTTAATGCGTGGATCAATTCTTTTAAAGAAAACAACAATTTTATTAATTAAAGAGATCAGTAATTCAATTGTGGATATGTTGACGCCAGTTTCGAGATACGAACTCTTCTGTGTAGGAGGTGCATTTATTGGAACTTTGAATGACTAAGTGGGACAGAATGGACCTACAGTCAACGAGGAAGACGATGAAATGTAATAAAAGCGGCTTCTCTTTTGATATGTAAATGTGAGAAATACAAAATACTATCAAAAGAAATGTTTTACTAAAGTGGAAAAATAAAAACAATGTCGTATTTGCAAGTAATATCTTAGATATGGTATTTATGAGCATCGAAATAACGTGATATGATAAGAATTCTATGTATTTAATTACTCCCTAAATATCTATACTCAGTTTGTGTATCAGTCGAATTCGGGTAATCTAACAGTGTATGAGAAACTCACTGAGTACATTCATTTACGCTGTGATGAATATTAGTCCCACTCCCGCGTGTAAACAAATTGTTTCGCGCCTCACTATGTAAGAGAATTCTCCAAAGGGAAATAACTCGGGTGTATCTCGAAACCGGCATGTCTTTAGTTATATAGTTGCTCTCTCTAAAAGAATTATTGCTCTCTTCAAATGGATTAAAGATATCATTAATTCAATTGAAGAGAGCAATAATTGAATTAATGCGCGCATTGAATCAATTATTGCTCTCATGAAATGAATTAATGCGCGCATCAATTAAATTATTGCTCTCATCAATTGAATTGTAAAGCGCTTCAATAATGCAATTGTTGATATCATTAATTCATTTGAAGAGATCATTAATTCAATTAAAGCGCGCATCAATTCAGCTGAAGAATCAATGCTATCATCCATTCAATTAATGCATGCAATAATTCAGAATTGAAGATATCATTAATTATTTGAAGAGATCTTTAATTGAATTGTTGCGCGCATCAAATGAATTGATGATATCTTCAAATAATTGAAGATATCTTCAATTATTTGAGTTTATGTTAATTTGGCGGTCCATAATAATGACTGTTCGTAAAACACTTCGTATATCAAGTACATCTAAAATATCTTTAACACACAAGACATTGAAGTGACATGTCAACGTCGTAGGTCGGTATTTTCTCACATCCCATCGGGCTCGGGTACATGTACAAGGACATTTTCCTTGAAAGTGTGTCTAATCTGCGTTTACAAATTATACGCATTATAAATGCGGCCAATTACTACGCTTACATAATCGAGATATAGGGCTCACGGCAGGTGTGATCGGTCGACAGGGGATCCTTCCCCCTCCTAGGCACCTGCTTCCACCTGTGGGTATTCTTTGTAAGAGTTATGAAATTGATCGCCGTTCGTTATCTTCACCTATCATCATGCGACAAACATCCAATGGAAATCACGATCAGTTTAAATGGTTCGGTTCGCATAATCTTTTAAAAATCACATGATTAAAGAATGATGTTTAACAAAGAGTATTGGTAGTAGAAGAGGATCTATCAAACGGTATTTGAAGAAATCGTGTGCCCTTTCAAACAAGAATATGCTCAACCATCATTGATGTAAATTTAAAATGCCTTTTCCTGTTCTTTAAAATATATCGATTGGTAGATGCTAATATTAATCATTGTAAGTACAATCAGATGGTGATCTCTTATCGTAGAAATGCATATGCAGTGAAGATGTTTTGCTTAGATACTAGAATTAGTTTTACCAATTTGTATTTGAGCTTTGGGGGGTGGGGGGGGGGGTGGCTATCGATGCTATAAATTCAGCGAATATGTCCTTGTGGCTCACGTTGGGGGGGTGGGGTGGTGTGTGGCTCACGTGGGGAGGGGGTGTTTGAGAGTAGTGAGACCGACTATGGGTTTTCAACGATGTGTCATGGTCGTTACGGAAACAAGATAAAGATTTCACAGTCTGGCAAAGACCGAGTTCATGCGTCTATGTTTGGCAGTGTATCTGAAGCTAGTGGAGCGACTGGCAATGTATATGTCAGTATTTTTACCATTCACGGTCCACTTTTGATACTCCTTGAAACTTGAATTTAATTGTATTTTGTTTTACGCAAACTTCATTTTGAAGTATATTTATCCATTTGTAGAAGACCGTCGCGAGTTTGGACTTTACACACACCGGTCGCATACATACCCGCTGTCAAGAAGTGGTCTCATATCATGTACTAGGGCTGGAATCATCGGAAAAGCTCGCATCAGAACACTCAAGATGACACTTGTAATAGGTATGATAACATTTTTAATACCATAATCAATGGAATAAAAGTCTTAGAATCTTTTTGAGATCTCTATTGTCTTGAAAATATATTTTATGAAGCATGGGTTCCAAACAGGATTCCTTTGCAAAATGGCTGAAACATGTACCTTAAATCCTATACATAAACATGTACCTTAAATCCTATACATAAACATGAACCTTAAATCCTACACATAAACATGTACCTTAAATCCTATACATAAATTACATGTACCTTAAATCCTATACATAAATTACATGTACCTTAAATCCTACACATAAACATGTACCTTAAATCCTATACATAAATTACATGTACCTTAAATCCTATACATAAACATGAACCTTAAATCCTATACATAAACATGTACCTTAAATCCTATACATAAAATACATGTACCTTAAATCCTACATATAAACATGTACCTTAAATCCTATACATAAACATGTACTTTAAATCCTATACATAAATTACATGTACCTTAAATCCTATACATAAATTACATGTACCTTAAATCCTATACATAAATTACGTGTACCTTAAATCCTATACATAAACATGTACCTTAAATCCTATACATAAACATGTACCTTAAATCCTATACATAAACATGTACCTTAAATCCTATACATGAAAACATGTACCTTAAATCCTATACATAAAAACATGTACCTTAAATCCTATACATAAAAACACGTACCTTAAATCCTACACATAAATATGTACCTTAAATCCTATACATAAACATGTACCTTAAATCCTATACATAAACATGTACCTTAAATCCTACACATAAAAACATGTACCTTAAATCCTATACATAAACATGTACCTTAAATCATATACATAAATAACATGTACCTTAAATCTTATACATAAATTACATGTACTTTAAATCCTATACATAAATTACATGTACCTTAAATCCTATACATAAACATGTACCTTAAATCCTACACATAAACATGTACCTTAAATCCTATACATAAAAAACTTGTACCTTAAATCCTACACATAAACATGTACCTTAAATCCTATACATCAACATGTACCTTAAATCCTATACATAAATTACATGTACCTTAAATCCTATACATCAACATGTACCTTAAATCATATACATAAAAACATGTACCCTAAATCCTATACATAAAAACATGTACCTTAAATCCTATACATAAAAACATGTACCTTAAATCCTATACATAAAAACATGTACCTTAAATCCTATACATAAACATGTACCTTAAATCCTATACATAAATTACATGTACCTTAAATCGTATACATAAACATGTACCTTAAATCCTATACATAAAAACATGTACCTTAAATCCTACACATAAATACGTACCTTAAATCCTATACATAAACATGTACCTTAAATGCTATACATAAACATGTACCTTAAATCCTATACATAAACATGTACCTTAAATCCTATACATAAAAACATGTACCTTAAATCCTATACATAAAAACATGTACCTTAAATCCTATACATAAAAACATGTACCTTAAATCCTATACATAAAAACATGTACCTTAAATCCTATACATAAAAACATGTACCTTAAATCCTACACATAAACATGTACTTTAAATCCTATACATAAACATGCACCTTAAATCCTATACATAAATTACATGTACCTTAAATCCTATACATAAACATGTACCTTAAATCCTATACATAAAAACATGTACCTTAAATCCTACACATAAATACGTACCTTAAATCCTATACATAAACATGTACCTTAAATCCTATACATAAACATGTACCTTAAATCCTATACATAAACATGTACCTTAAATCCTATACATAAATTACATGTACCTTAAATCTTATACATAAATTACATGTACCTTAAATCCTATACATAAATTACATGTACCTTAAATCCTATACATAAACATGTACCTTAAATCCTACACATAAACATGTACCTTAAATCCTATACATAAACATGTACCTTAAATCCTATACATAAATTACATGTACCTTAAATCCTATACATCAACATGTACCTTAAATCATATACATAAAAACATGTACCCTAAATCCTATACATAAAAACATGTACCTTAAATCCTATACATAAAAACATGTACCTTAAATCCTATACATAAAAACATGTACCTTAAATCCGATACATAAACATGTACCTTAAATCCTATACATAAATTACATGTACCTTAAATCCTATACATAAACATGTACCTTAAATCCTATACATAAAAACATGTACCTTAAATCCTACACATAAATACGTACCTTAAATCCTATACATGAACATGTACCTTAAATGCTATACATAAACATGTACCTTAAATCCTATACATAAACATGTACCTTAAATCCTATACATAAAAACATGTACCTTAAATCCTATACATAAAAACATGTACCTTAAATCCTATACATAAAAACATGTACCTTAAATCCTATACATAAAAACATGTACCTTAAATCCTACACATAAACATGTACTTTAAATCCTATACATAAACATGAACCTTAAATCCTATACATAAATTACATGTACCTTAAATCCTATACATAAACATGTACCTTAAATCCCATACATAAAAACATGTACCTTAAATCCTACACATAAATACGTACCTTAAATCCTATACATAAACATGTACCTTAAATCCTAAACATAAACATGTACCTTAAATCCTATACATAAACATGTACCTTAAATCCTATACATAAAAACATGTACCTTAAATCCTATACATAAAAACATGTACCTTAAATCCTATACATAAAAACATGTACCTTAAATCCTATACATAAAAACATGTACCTTAAATCCTACACATAAACATGTACCTTAAATCCTATACATAAACATGAACCTTAAATCCTATACATAAATTACATGTACCTTAAATCCTATACATAAAAACATGTACCTTAAATCCTACACATAAACATGTACCTTAAATCCTATACCTAAACATGTACCTTAAATCCTATACATAAACATGTACCTTAAATCCTATACATAAACATGTACCTTAAATCCTATACATAAATTACATGTACCTTAAATCCTATACATAAATTACATGTACCTTAAATCCTACATATAAACATGTACCTTAAATCCTATACATAAATTACATGTACCTTAAATCCTATACATAAACATGTACCTTAAATCCTATACATAAAATACATGTACCTTAAATCCTACATATAAACATGTACCTTAAATCCTATACATAAACATGTACTTTAAATCCTATACATAAATTACATGTACCTTAAATCCTATACATAAATTACATGTACCTTAAATCCTATATATAAATTACATGTACCTTAAATCCTATACATAAACATGTACCTTAAATCCTATACATAAATTACATGTACCTTAAATCCTATACATAAACATGTACCTTAAATCCTATACATAAAAACATGTACCTTAAATCCTACACATAAACATGTACCTTAAATCCTATACATAAACATGTACCTTAAATCCTATACATAAAAACAAGTACCTTAAATCCTACACATAAATATGTACCTTAAATCCTATACATAAACATGTACTTTAAATCCTATACATAAATTACATGTACCTTAAATCCTATACATAAATTACATGTACCTTAAATCCTATACATAAATTACATGTACCTTAAATCCTATACATAAACATGTACCTTAAATCCTATACATAAACATGTACCTTAAATTCTATACATAAACATGTACCTTAAATCCTATACATGAAAACATGTACCTTAAATCCTATACATAAAAACATGTACCTTAAATCCTATACATAAACATGTACCTTAAATCCTATACATAAATTACATGTACCTTAAATCCTATACATAAACATGTACCTTAAATCATATACATAAAAACATGTACCCTAAATCCTATACATAAAAACATGTACCTTAAATCCTATACATAAAAACATGTACCTTAAATCCTATACATAAAAACATGTACCTTAAATCCTATACATAAACATGTACCTTAAATCCTATACATAAATTACATGTACCTTAAATCCTATACATAAACATGTACCTTAAATCCTATACATAAAAACATGTACCTTAAATCCTATACATAAAAACATGTACCTTAAATCCTATACATAAAAACATGTACCTTAAATCCTATACATAAAAACATGTACCTTAAATCCTATACATAAACATGTACCTTAAATCCTACACATAAACATGTACTTTAAATCCTATACATAAACATGAACCTTAAATCCTATACATAAATTACATGTACCTTAAATCCTATACATAAACATGTACCTTAAATCCTATACATAAAAACATGTACCTTAAATCCTATACATAAAAACATGTACCTTAAATCCTATACATAAAAACATGTACCTTAAATCCTATACATAAAAACATGTACCTTAAATCCTACACATAAATACGTACCTTAAATCCTATACATAAAAACATGTACCTTAAATCCTATACATAAACATGTACCTTAAATCCTATACATAAACATGTACCTTAAATCCTATACATAAAAACATGTACCTTAAATCCTATACATAAAAACATATACCTTAAATCCTATACATAAAAACATGTACCTTAAATCCTATACATAAAAACATGTACCTTAAATCCTATACATAAAAACATGTACCTTAAATCCTACACATAAACATGTACCTTAAATCCTATACATAAACATGTACCTTAAATCCTATACATAAAAACATGTACCTTAAATCCTATACATAAAAACATGTACCTTAAATCCTATACATAAAAACATGTACCTTAAATCCTATACATAAAAACATGTACCTTAAATCCTACACATAAATACGTACCTTAAATCCTATACATAAAAACATGTACCTTAAATCCTATACATAAACATGTACCTTAAATCCTATACATAAACATGTACCTTAAATCCTATACATAAAAACATGTACCTTAAATCCTATACATAAAAACATATACCTTAAATCCTATACATAAAAACATGTACCTTAAATCCTATACATAAAAACATATACCTTAAATCCTATACATAAAAACATGTACCTTAAATCCTATACATAAAAACATGTACCTTAAATCCTATACATAAAAACATGTACCTTAAATCCTACACATAAACATGTACCTTAAATCCTATACATAAACATGTACCTTAAATCCTATACATAAAAACATGTACCTTAAATCCTATACATAAACATGAACCTTAAATCCTATACATAAATTACATGTACCTTAAATCCTATACATAAACATGTACCTTAAATCCTATACATAAAAACATGTACCTTAAATCCTATACATAAAAACATGTACCTTAAATCCTATACATAAAAACATGTACCTTAAATCCTATACATAAAAACATGTACCTTAAATCCTACACATAAATACGTACCTTAAATCCTATACATAAAAACATGTACCTTAAATCCTATACATAAACATGTACCTTAAATCCTATACATAAACATGTACCTTAAATCCTATACATAAAAACATGTACCTTAAATCCTATACATAAAAACATATACCTTAAATCCTATACATAAAAACATGTACCTTAAATCCTATACATAAAAACATGTACCTTAAATCCTATACATAAAAACATGTACCTTAAATCCTACACATAAACATGTACCTTAAATCCTATACATAAACATGTACCTTAAATCCTATACATAAAAACATGTACCTTAAATCCTATACATAAAAACATGTACCTTAAATCCTATACATAAAAACATGTACCTTAAATCCTATACATAAAAACATGTACCTTAAATCCTACACATAAATACGTACCTTAAATCCTATACATAAAAACATGTACCTTAAATCCTATACATAAACATGTACCTTAAATCCTATACATAAACATGTACCTTAAATCCTATACATAAAAACATGTACCTTAAATCCTATACATAAAAACATATACCTTAAATCCTATACATAAAAACATGTACCTTAAATCCTATACATAAAAACATGTACCTTAAATCCTATACATAAAAACATGTACCTTAAATCCTACACATAAACATGTACCTTAAATCCTATACATAAACATGTACCTTAAATCCTATACATAAATTACATGTACCTTAAATCCTATACATAAACATGTACCTTAAATCCTATACATAAAAACATGTACCTTAAATCCTACACATAAACATGTACCTTAAATCCTATACCTAAACATGTACCTTAAATCCTATACATAAACATGTACCTTAAATCCTATACATAAACATGTACCTTAAATCCTATACATGAAAACATGTACCTTAAATCCTATACATAAAAACATGTACCTTAAATCCTATACATGAAAACATGTACCTTAAATCCTATACATAAACATGTACCTTAAATCCTATACATAAACATGTACCTTAAATCCTATACATAAACATGTACCTTAAATCCTATACATAAAAACATGTACCTTAAATCCTATACATAAACATGTACCTGAAATCCTATACATAAACATGTACCTTAAATCCTATACATAAAAACATGTACCTTAAATCCTATACATAAATTACATGTACCTTAAATCCTATACAGAAACATGAACCTTAAATCCTACACATAAACATGTACCTTAAATCCTATACATAAAAACATGTACCTTAAATCCTATACATAAATTACATGTACCTTAAATCCTATACATAAACATGTACCTTAAATCCTATACATAAAAACATGTACCTTAAATCCTATACATAAATTACATGTACCTTAAATCCTATACATAAACATGTACCTTAAATCCTATACATAAACATGAACCTTAAATCCTACACATAAACATGTACCTTAAATCCTATACATAAAAACATGTACCTTAAATCCTACACATAAACATGTACCTTAAATCCTATACATACACATGAACCTTAAATCCTACACATAAACATGTACCTTAAATCCTATACATAAAAACATGTACCTTAAATCCTATACATAAATTACATGTACCTTAAATCCTATACATAAACATGTACCTTTAATCCTATACATAAAAACATGTACCTTAAATCCTATACATAAATTACATGTACCTTAAATCCTATACATAAACATGTACCTTAAATCCTATACATAAAAACATGTACCTTAAATCCTATACATAAATTACATGTACCTTAAATCCTATACATAAACATGTACCTTAAATCCTATACACAAAAACATGTACCTTAAATCCTACACATAAACATGTACCTTAAATCCTATACATAAACATGTACCTTAAATCCTATACATAAAAACAAGTACCTTAAATCCTACACATAAATATGTACCTTAAATCCTATACATAAACATGTACCTTAAATCCTATACATAAACATGTACCTTAAATCCTATACATAAACATGTACCTTAAATCCTATACATAAAAACATGTACCTTAAATCCTATACATAAACATGTACCTTAAATCCTATACATAAAAACATGTACCTTAAATCCTATACATAAAAACATGTACCTTAAATCCTATACATAAACATGTACCTTAAATCCTACACATAAACATGTACCTTAAATCCTGTCTTAGGAGTAAAATAAATTTCTGAATGCTTGTAGACCCAATATTTTATTTAAAAATCATCTCTGGCATGCCCTCCATCGATGTTTAATGAAGAGGTTTCAGATAGTTTTGCCCTCTTGAAGCATCTGGAAAAAATCTATTTCATCAAAACTTTGGCATAGCTGCGAGTGAATAAATAACTAGAGCAATGTTTATTCGTTGTATTTCACAATGTACATGAATTTGGAAAAAAGATTCACCAAGAAGTTCGAAGCGGGTTTTTGACCAGTATCAATGACGCACGATAGTTAAGTATTGATGACTCGTTGAATAGCTACAACACAAAATGGATAAATTGCAAGAAATATGTTGGATTAACCAGAAAGCTTGACCCCCGCTTACTACGTGTAGTTAGTGCTACAAGTGAACGTGATCTTTATACATGTACGACTTTCTTCTTACTTTATAAAACGTTATACATGCACTAACAGGAAGTTAGCATGCTTAACAATACCAATGCAAAATTTGTATTTTTAACAATAACTGGGTTACGTATTATACAATTCCAAACATATTGCCCCCCCCCCCCCGCTCCCATTTATTTTAGAGTCCCGGAAAAATTTCTGACCCAAGGGCGGGGCCAAACTTAGTAAATAGTGTTTTTGTGTAAAATACTTAAATAACATCTTCTGTAGTGCTATCCATATTAAATTGAAACTAAATGGATATTTAAAAAGAACAGGTAATCCTTTACCAAAATTGTAAATTTGATGATCCCAGGGGTAGGGATTTTGGTATCAGGGTGGGGCCTAAATGGTCAGTTATTAAATGTGTGAACAATAGAAATTTTTAACTTCTTGATTACTACCATTCCTATTCTTTTCAAATTTGGTATGAAGCATCTTTGAGACAATGGGGACATAAATTGTAAATTTCAGGACTCCTGCACCCCGGGACCTTCGGAGTGGAGCAAAAACTGCCAAAAATTTACAAATTACTAAATATCTTCTCTACACCTGCATATTTTTTTAAGAAAAACTAAATGCATAATGACATAGAGCTTGAAGTTATATTGGTGGTTTGTACTTTTATAAAACAATCACTAGAATTAAGAAATAAAAGTTCGATGTCAAGCGTAATAAATGAGTAAATTTCTTACACCTATTGTATATCATATGCGAGTGTATATATATATATATATATATATATATATATATATATATATATATATATATATATCCAAAATTGAAATAGAGTCTCAGTAATCGGATACTAATATTTTAAAAAATATGAAAAGAAAACACAGAAATCCTCGGAGGATTTCTGTGTTTTCTTTTCATATTTTTTTTAAATATATATATATATGAATGATCTTTAGCTCAAAAACACTAGCCAAGATGACTCGACTCGATTTTTTTTTTATCAAAGCAGGCAAATCAAAACAAGTTTGAGAATAGAAAATGTCATTTATTTAGTAAATGAGAAAAATATATACAGTACAGGGAGTCATTAAAACCCAGTAAAAATTTAAATCATATGCTGTAAATGACTAGACGACCCCATGTTACATACATCTATAAAATTAACATTGAGAAAGAAAACATATACATGTATACTCAAAATAAAAACATCCAATAGGGGGTCTAACAAGATGACCCCCTATTGCATTCACATATTTATGTTCCTAATTTGTTCATTTGTTTGCTTGACCCATATGGGTGTATTCTGCAAAGACGTATTGTTTAATGTTAATACATATAGTATATTATGTTCAGTCTTTCATCAGTGTATGCACTTTTGAGGGAAATGAAGTTTTAAGAACACATCTTGTTTTATACTGTTGCTGAACATTAGAATTTAACTTAGATATTCAGAACAGGATATTTTTTTTTCTAGATTCCATTGTCCTTGGGACTCGTGATACTTTTAACTAGTACTCTGGTGACCGCGATAAGGTCTCTTGTTTGTCAGCGCTCAACAGAATTGTTTACCAGATTCACTCTAAGAATACAACCTCTGACAGTCGTTCATTTACATATTGAAATGTCCGTTATAATACACAAATTCATCTTATTTTGACATATGACCTTCCAACCTCAAATTGTTTTTCTCTCACGAATTTCTTGGTTTCATACTGAAAATAAGTTTGAAGGTCAAAAGATACAGGATATATTGCCACACACTAAGTTTTGACCGACGGACATAGTGATTAGTATGATGTGGGACATAGTGATTAGTATAATGTGGGACATAGTCATTAGTATAATGTGGGACATAGTCATTAGTATGATGTGGGACATTGTGATTAATATGATGTGGGACATAGTGATTAGTATAATGTGGGACATAGTGATTAGTATGATGTGGGACATAGTGATTAGTATGATGTGGGACATAGTGATTAGTATGATGTGGGACATAGTGATTAGTATGATGTGGGACATAGTGATTAGTATGATGTGGGACATAGTCATTAGTATGATGTGGGACATAGTCATTAGTATAATGTGGGACATAGTGATTAGTATAATGTGGGACATAGTCATTAGTATGATGTGGGACATAGTCATTAGTATAATGTGGGACATAGTGATTAGTATGATGTGGGACATAGTCATTAGTATAACGTGGGACATAGTGATTAGTATAATGTGGACCCTGTTGCTTGTATGTTTTTAGGACAAGACTATTCACCTAATGAAGGACGGCATGTATAAAAATGTATATAATACAGTGTACATTAACATTCGTTTTCGGTATCAGTTCATATTAAGACTCTTTCGAGATTCATAAAAAGAATTTCTGGGGGAAATTTAAGAAACAAAACATCTAATAATTTCTTTTTGGATTCTTTCATTAAAAATAACTAAAGTTGTTCTCTTCATATTTCCATTGACATAAGTAGATAATTCAACAAAAACAGCGTCCTTATGTCTAAGCGTACACGCAATTATTGATTAGACCCGTTTTCTTCATGGACTGTCTAGAAGTCGAGATCGATCAGCGATAAAACACGAGCCAAACATGGTCTAGGTTTCCGTTTTCTTTCAACGTTTATAGCCGATTATTTCGATATCTGTTTAACGTGTCAAGCCTTTTGGTATACAACATGATATGGAGATGCCTCATTAGGGACGAGTGGTAAGCCTGGATTAGTACGTAATCCAGCCACAGATAACATTAACATTAGCCATATATCAACATTTAAAGGTAAATGAATAGACTTTTATGTTATATTCGAAAGGTCAAAATAACATTTCTCAAAGGAGATGCCTTAAATTAAGTTAATTGCGAAATGAAAGACATTAATTTCTTCGAGACAAATTAATTAATGAAATTCTAATCTTATTAGAAATAGGGTCTGTAAAGCCGGCATCCTCTCTTATCTAGCTTTCCTGCAAGTGGTATTGCAATCAGAGTAAAAAGTCATTTTGTAAATTTTATTGTATTTAATCTATTTAAACCCGAAACTATTAAAATCGAAGAATCAAATAATTACCAGACAGTTATCATTTGAATGACCTTCATCTTTTATAACAGAGAACCAGATGATTTAGGAATTATTAGATAAGAAATGTAATGTAAATCATGGATACGGAGAATTTATACATTTAGGGGTAGGTATCAAAAGTAGTCGTCTTGCAAATCTAATAACATTTGGATAAAAGGTGAAGCTAAAATTCTTGTAATTTCTTTTCCATGACTTCGACTTTTCAACCAATATGAACCAAGGATTGTAAAAATTGTAACGAATTACACTGTTTACCTTATCAAGATATGGGGCTCTTAATTTTGTAGAACTTCACTTGTGCCTTTACAAAAATTGTAGATTTTATGATTCCTGAGGCAGAGGTTTTGACTCTAGGGCAGGACCAAGCTTGGGATATAATTTTTATGTGTGAAACATTTAAATAGCATCGTCTTTAACGTTACTGATACAAAATTGACACTGATTTATAGATATTTAGAAAGTGCAGGTAACCCTTTACCAAACTTCTGATCCAAGGGGTGGGGGTTCAGGGGGATTTCGGCCAGAGTGGGGCCGAATTGTTTAAAGTGATTAAATGTGTTTGTTAACAATTGAACATTTCTATCTTCTTGATAACTATCCTTCGAATTCTTTTCAAATTTAGTATGGTGCATCGTTGGGACAAGGGGGACTTTCAATGTAGATTTCAGGACCCCTGTATACGCCAAGAGCCTTAGGGACGGGGCAAAAACCGCCAAAAAGAGGAAAACCTTTACCACAATTATACATTTCATGATCCCCGGTATACATGTTCTAACGGGGCCCCTTGGCATATATAGTTTGTGCAAAACATTTATAACGCTCCTTTAATGCTATTGATACTAAACTGACACTAAATGGATATATAGAAGTAGCAGGTAGCCCTTGGCCAAAATTGTAAATTTCATGATCCAAGGGGTGGGGGTTTTGGTTCCAGGGTTCCAGGGTGGGACCAAAATTATCATAGTGATTGTCTTTATCATTTGAAAGACTTCTTTAATTTTATTGATACTATTGATACTATATGACAATTAAATGCATATTTAGGAACATTTTGTTGATATTGTATAAAAACTAAATGCATATTTTGAAAAAGCAGAAAAGTATTCCAAAATTGTAAATTTCGCAGCCCCAGGGTTCTGACTCTTGGACAGGTCCAAAATAGTCCTATGGTGTTAGTATAACATACATTTTGTATGTATAATCTTTCATCAGTATGCTTTATACTGCTGCTGAACAGAAAAATGATCATGAATGTCGTAGTCCTTGGGGCTAGTAATAGTTTTAACTAATAGTCATGTGACCGATAGGGCCTGTAGGCCTCTTGTCTAGAATTTCAGAATATAGATTTTAAAATATTGAATATTGTGAAATAATATACATTTCAATTTTTTTCCTTTGATATCTTTTAAGTCAATTAAGATTGTAATGATAGTAATTTCCATATGAACGCATGCGCAATGCCGTTGTAAACAATGCGCTTATGTCTCATAACTCTCAAGTCTCTTGATAAATATAGTGCGTCTATTTTAACGACGTACGAGGTCCCCTCCGACAGAAATCAGAGTAAAATATAGATAGGAGAAATAAATTTCATTTTTGTAAATATATGAGAACATGAATTGCAACGCTTTACGCTGGCGTACTTTGGTGTGCCTTGTGGTTAGGCTGTCAGGCACTCGACCGAAAGGTCGTGGGTTCGAGTCCTGGCCGCGGCAGGGCCGACGTTGTGTCCTTGGGAAAGGCACTTTACATGAATTTCCTCACTCCACCCAAGTGTAAAAGGGGTACCTGGCTATAGACAGTGAAAGATATTGTTAGAATGTTAGTGCTCTAGCGCTTGTAATGGCAGTTTGCACTGTATGCTTCCCAGGAAGCTGAGAAAGTTCTAGATTGATATAAGGTCTGCCGGGGTAATAATGTTTTGTAAAGCGCTTTGATCAGCATACGCTGGAAAAAGCGCTATATAAAACCAATCATCATTATTATTATTATGTGTTGCTGTTTATACCCTCATGTATTTTAAAAACTTAATTGGAGCTTATTATATACAGAATATGACCAAACATCCGTATAAATTAAATTTTTGGCTCTTCGTAGTTTCAGAAGAACATATCTGTCATCAAATAACTGCACTTTTTGCAAGTTTATCCAATCTTGTATACACAACTGAAAAGAAGGAACGGACAGGTTTCCCCAGTGCACGGAATTACTGTCCCTGTGTTAATTGTTTTGTAAGAAAAATCAGATTTGATAATTAATACCTTCAGCTGTAAGTACAGGGGATCTATATCAACATTATATTTGATGTTTCTTTTATTATCATTTTTCAGCGACTTAAGCGAGATATTGGCAAATGGTGTAAATTAGAATAAGATATTGGCAAATGGTATAGATTATCTCGTATACGCATAAATCAGGCGTAAATAGCACATAAAATGGGACTCTGTTATTGAAAAACATAAAACGCACGTTAAATTCCCGATTCCTACGTAATCATGTACTTATATTATTACACCAATATACAGTAATCTGTAGATTTCTAACCCGATTTAAGATATCAAAGAAATGCCCATGTTATCTACTCGGTGTGAAATAACCCCGCTCAGCGACTTTTCTAGTTTTATATTGATGGATATGTAGCTGCTTTGAGGAAAATTCGTGCTAAAGTATTTGCGATTAAAACTAAGGACTTAAACTTGTTAAAGGTGAATTTTATGACCGCGATAAAATATCAATGTATATATTGAAACCATACACATTTCCTCTTAGAATAACAATTATAATGATTATTATGGACTCTTAAGAAAATGTTAGTTGCATAGAAATATGCAATGAGTATGATTTGAGTGGCATGTAATATGTTAGGGATAATATGATCTTTCTTTTAAGGATTCCTTAGTTTATTAAAGAAAGTAACAACAAGAAATTGTTAATCATGATTTCTCAGAATTTTTGACATATACAGTATAGACATTAAATCATAAAAACACTGACCACTCTTAAAGGATATACTGAATTTGATTACTTCGGGCAAACAATTTTGTATGAATTTGTAATTTAAGTGGCATTTGCATAAAAATATTCCACCTGTTTCATTTCACGTTTTAAATGCAGATGTGCAGATTTTTTTTCTTTATCATGACGAAATGCTTCTTTTTTTCCAGTGACTGTTTTTGTCCTTTGTTGGACTCCATATTTTCTAATGGTGTCGTGGTTTTGGATTGACAGGTGAGTGTCACAGTTGCACGAGTGTAAAATTTTATTTACGTGTCAATTTGCACTACCCTTGTCAAATGCGCAACCAACGAATCAAGGGTAAGATATTGCTGACTCACAGGATTACGGTGTTGGTACATGTACTTGAATGATTGAGAAAAACTGGTGTAACCAGTATTTAGTCTAAAATCACATTATGTTTTTCAGTGACGTATGTCTTTAAACAAGATGTTTTTATTAAACAATGATGCCCCCCCCCCCCGCCCCGTATCACAACAAAGTAATAAAGCAAAGGTGAAATATGAAAGTCATAGTACTAACCGTTCAAACATTGTGGCAAAATTTAAACTTTTTCAAAAGTAGGTAAAATCCCAAGGTCAAGGTGATGAGGGAAAACTGCTACCAAAAGAAAGATCATGTGAAAAGGAATACCCTTGTGAAATCCTATCGCCATCTATTCAAACGTTATGATCAATGTTCAAGATTTTGCAGACAAACAGACAGACGGACAGATCAAAACCAGAATCTCCGATTGCAAGGGCATCTAAGTGAAAGACCAAAATATATTTACTTTTAAACGTGTTTTTTTCCCTCCCATTTATGTATACATGCCTTCTCTCCATCAACTGGTAATTTTGTTATAATTATCCTAATCTAATGCTGTTTGGGAGTTTCAGTCTACATTTAGATCAACATTCTTGATCCAAGTCCTAACGGAATTACTCTCTCCCATTATGGCTTTGCCGATGAATTATTTTTCGCCATTAGGAGCAGTAAACATTTTTTAAGTGAACTTGTATCATTCCTCCACGGCATTGTTAATTTCTCATGGAAAACTAAACTAAGGTTTATTGGAGAAAATATGGTCTAAATTTGATCAATTATTCCAGTTCTCATTATATATACCTAATTATCTAATTTATATGCTTACATTCTATGTAATGCCTGATCGAACAAACTTACTAAACATTCATCACATCCGTGTAAGCCTTTTCAACAAGAGCCAAATTATAGGATGTTCTCATTTTCGTGAAAAAGAATTGAATGATATATGATATATACTTAAAAAGCTTGTAATAGCATTATCTTTGTAGGGCTAATTAATAAACGAACTTAGCTTTAATTTTACATTCTACTCCAAATTCCCTTTCAGGCTCACTGGGGGCCATCAGGGAAATTCAAACACTCACAGTCAAACATATTTCAGTAAGTTAATCGCCGTAAATGGCTGGAATATTACCAAAACGTTGTAAAACCGTAATCAAGCAATCAATCAATCAAACGACAAAATTCTTCAAAACAATCATTCAGTTTTAAACATGTTTAATGTCGCAACCAATAGAACAAATAAACACGAGTTACCGTACCTTTACTGACTTCCAAAACTTCCATAAAATCACTTACCCTCACGAAAATATTAGCTGCTGTGATAGAAAAACTTCAAACGTATTGTGTCACAACTCCTTGACAATCTTCATAAGAAGAACAATGACATTTTTTAACATGATTTACAAGCATCCTCATGTATTATAGATTCAAATCCACACAGTTGATCCGGGGTCCAAGATGTGGGCACAAGAGGTATTGGTGCATAACTTGAGATTTAATGTTTAACGTGAGAAAATGTTGTACATGAACCTGAAGCGAGATGAGGCCCATGTGCCTCTAGTTAATGGATTTAAGAATACAGTTTCAGTCGATAAAAATAGCTATAACACGTTCTTGTTTCTGACAGCCAACGCCCCCAAAGAAACCTTTTTATTTTGATATCCATGACTCCGGGTACATTGACATTTTGATGTTTGATAGGTAACACAATGTAAAGTGACGTGACACAGCTTTCCATCGTTGAATAGAAGAAATCATTAAAAAACAGAAAAGTATCAATAATTGATACTTGGGTGGTAGTATCGCACATTTTATTGCATAATATTAGGTAATCAACAACATCTTGATATATGAGCACATATTTTAATAGTATATCTTGATGTTTCAAAGAGACATTGCATTGGCAATTCTAAAACATTGCAAATAACCTTTCATTAATGAGTTGATTGACGATAAAATGGTTTCCGGGAGAATCTTTGTTATGAAGTTTGCTGTGCATGTATTTTACGATACCACTTTGTCTTTAAAAGTATAGATTTTATTGTCTATAAATGACTTTTCCAGTAAGACACGCCACTGTACCCCTAAGGCCTAATGAGAGTTCATTGTCTTTTCATTTAAAAACTTGACGACGGACCAGTGACCGACCTGTCATTGTTTTCTAATTTATGACTGCTAATTTTTGTTCCTTTCAGGGAATCAGCGAAAAACATTGATACCAAAGTTCAAAGAGGCCTTTTTATTTTTGCTGTATCCAGTGCGTGCCTCGACCCCATTGTGTACGGTAGGTCGAAAATGATTCAGTTCACTTAAATAACAGCTTGCACGAATACCATATCGAGATGTAAGTGAAAAAAACCCACCCTAAATCAGACTTAGTAGTATTAACGAGATCTCTCGAAAGTTCGTTAAATCTGATAATCAATAGACTTCATCATATGTGACAGAATTCCGTGGTTATGGATTTTACCCATCATGCTTACGAGACAGGAATGTTAATCCTTCCGAATCACGCTCTCAGTTCCTTACTATCAAAGAAATATATGCCGTCAACATAAGCAACATTCTTAATATCAAAAAAGTACACACTTGAATTCCATCCATATCTACACCTTGTATTTCCTGAAAATATACTAAACTAGTTGTATCCAAACGTTTTCATTACAAACATTACAGTGCCTAGATATAGACCATCTTACACACAATCCTTATACATGTCCTTTTTCTTCTTCCGACTTCAGCTCAGCAGGCCATGTCCTTATTGGGTCAATTGAACTTGGCTTTTATTCTACATTTGGTAATCCAACTTATACTCCAAGTTCCCTTTCAAAAGACAACCACCCCTACCCCCAATCACGTTTCAGTTTTAAATACATAAATTGCTGTACCAGTACTGGATTCCAAAACTTCACACACACGCACGCAGTATACTAGTGATTGTAATCATGTGGAAAGAATCACGTGACCAAATGATGAAGGAGGATGAAAACTCATAGTATCTTAGCCTCAGTGGCTTTACCAAAAAACCTTGCTAAATTACATAATAGTTTTGTTTTCTTATTGAAAAAAGTTGTACAAGTTTAAACATGGATGGTCGAGTAAAATAATATCATTTGATGTATATTTTACGTAAATCAGAATGATAAAAACACGACAGAACAAATTGATATTTGTCTTCAATTTCGTTAAAATTACATCTCTGACATTTTCATCGAGACTTTGTTATATTTGATTATCAACCCTTTTCTAACAACAGCTCATGTGACGACGTTCTAAATTTACTCAATATTGTTCAACAAAGCCCTAACTTTACTCTTCACGAAAATATTAACTGTTGTGAAAGAGAATTTCCAGACGCATTAAACCATAACATATGAGAGAAGTGGCGTAAATTGAATTTGGATTCTAAAAAGAACTTTTAGTAAATTTCAAATTAAATTTTATTTCCCCAAATTAATAGCATCAATACGTACGATTTTTCAATACTTTCATCATCATTCTCGCGATAAACCAGACTAGGTGATTTGACTACATAGGCAACTGCTTTTTCTATTGTAAAATATCCATATCTTGTTGATCAGTCTTTCAAAAAGTTATTTTGTAAAGCACAACTCCGATTCTACGAACAGGTATTCTGAAGTAAATCATAAGAAGATGCTGGAGTTCCTAATTGACAATATATAGGAAGTATTTGGTGATCAGGTCTTCAAACAATGTTTGAATTCCATGGGCACGAATTGTGCTCCTTCCTTATCTGACCTGTTTATTCTTATGAGGCAAAATATATTCGAAAGCTGAAAATATCTTGTCGCCCTCAACTCCTCATTTAGATGCATCGACGATGTTTTATTTATTACCATTACTATCTTTCATTCAATGAACTCGAAATGAAAGACACCATATAATCTCCAGACGGACGTTAACGGACAACTCTACGTATTGACAAACGGGATGAATTAAGCTTCTCCATCGTCAACTTTCAGTATTTATGTGGCAATATTACATTTTCCCTGCATATGGTGCCTGTGTCACTCGACTGATTCGATACACGATATCATTCTCTGAGTATGGTCAATTCTCAAATCGAGGCGAGCTACTGACAAACAAGTTGATGTTACTGGGGTATCAATGTTTAAAATCTACATTTTGCAAATTCTACTGTCGTTATAACGATCTAATTTAGAAACACAATATTTAATTAGGTAGAATGATATCTGATGTGTTTAATACCAATTGTAAGACTGTCTTATACATGCTGATTTGGACTATTTTGCTGATTTAGAATAGGGGATTCATGGCGGGTATAACTGGTCAACAGAGGATGTGTACTCCTCCTAGGCACCTGATCCTACCTCTGGTGTGTCCAGAGGTCCGCGATTGCCCTACTCTCGATTTTGTATTCTGTGAGTAACATTCAGTTGTTTTGTATTTCCTAGGTATGTTTACAGCAGCATTCCGTAAGGAGGCTATGAGGTGGGTTGGGTGGTTCAAAGACAGATTGAACCGCATGGGGTTATACACAATGACCCCTAATACAGCCAGCGAGCAGGACAATTTCAAATAGCAGCCATCAGTAGCCGTGTTATGACTCTCAGATGAAAGTTTTCTTATGACTATTATACAATTCCAGTTCATGAAATGAACATGTGGTTTTATGTATGTACATAACTCGTTGTAATTATATCACCTTTTCTCATATGATATTAACTAATTGAGCCAATATTTCACGGTGACTACATTACATGTATCATTAAGGGGTCCAGATATTTTGAAATCTTGGGTTTATGAAGCGCAAATGGTAACATTTATTCGATTAAGTTTTATGAGATGAAAGCTTTCCTGTGACCAATGAACGATTCCAGTTCCTGAAATGCACAAGTGACTTGATACATGTAAAATGGTATATCAAAATCTAACTCATTGATGTTTTATCACTTTTTCGTATATGATATTAATTCATTGTGCGAATATTTCACGGTGATCACAATATCTTTAAGGCGTCAAAGCACTTTGAGATCTTGGGTTTATGAGGCCCAAATTGTATCACATGTTTTGACAAAATTATTTTTCATCACCAAGAAAAGCACGAAAGTATTTAGTTTTTTCATATCATTTGATGAGGCTTGTGGATATCTTTCAAATGATAAATACATCGTAGATGGAATTATTTTGAGCCCACTAACTGTCAGCATGCAAAGTGCATTGCTTTAACTTTTTCAAGTTTCGTTATGAAATGAGAATGGATTGATAGAAAATGGAGTACTATACTATCCTTCACACACTAAATTGATATCCTGATAGAGGGAAAATGAACTAATTTCCATTGTAAATAAAACGAATAATTATAATAGGTTATTTAAAGGACATGTCCTCTTGGCACGGAATATGATAAGAACCAACATTATCTAAACGGCCCGTGACGTATCGACTCGATTTGTAATGAAATTGGGCTTCTTCTAATTTCCGTTTATGTATTGAATGACAATGTTATAATGGACAGGGGGTTCATTTGTATATATAGTTGTTGATATAGCAGGATTTTCCGTGTGTACATGTACAGTGTTTTACGGAAATGTTTCTGATTTCTGGTTGAGATAACGTTTTATTTTCAAATGTATTTTCGACACATCAAATCACATCTTGTTTAAATACTAATGGGTATTTGAAAATATTTGTACTAGTTTCATGCAAAGCGTAATTATTGTTTGTACGATACGTATCTTTCAATTTGCGGTTTAATTCATTTACACAATGATTTTGAGAATTCCTGATCTACATCATTATGGTCCAAGAAATGATAAAGAGGAATGTTAATCAGTATTGCAATAGTTCAATTTGATAATTACGTAGAAGTGATGAAATCAAAAGTGAACTACAAAAATGTATTCTGCCATGATATAAAATCGATTCCCTATGTTGTACTTGCATTTAGTTACGATACTAGTAGATAAAATCCCATGCAGGATGAAACTATGCCACTCAGTAAACAGCAGAGCTCTGTCATTGGGTCACCTCTCCAGACCTGTCGACTGAATGGAAGAGTTTCATCCTGTGCAATATATGTTGTGTACAATAAAGGCAACAATTAGACATTCCACGGTTTTATACTTGTACAATTAACAGTATAGTTCATCATATGTTGATTAATATTTGATAATAAATATCGACACTGATTATTAATGTCTGTCTTATTTTTCGCAATTTTATACAAAAGGCAATTGTTAAGAGTAAGTTGACGAGTGCAACGGAAACAATTCCTAGATTGGAGTTGTAAAAAAGTTGTGACACCCAATAAATCTTTTCTACAATTCATCTTGGTCATAGAATATCAATTCGACAAAGTATTATATGGGGTTTTTGGAAGAATCACGTGGGAAACACAAGATATTAATGGTCCAGAATCGCGCCAGTTTTACAGTCTATCTATCTATACATGTTTTATTAGTGTACACTTTTCTTTGTTTCTTCCCATTATTGTTTATAGGTAAGGATTTATCTAAGAATCTGTAAAAATAAAAGAAGATTTTAAAAATAAGCATACCCCATATTTGTTTGGAAACTATTACGAATAGTATGGAGTCTTAAGCTTGTGAATGCAAATTCCATATGTTTAAAGGTTTAATTGAATAGGTAAGAAGGGATACATATACCCACAGTGTTTTATTTTTGATTTACATGGTATGTTTCGGTATTTATCAGACCAACTGTAGTATCACTTCTCACCAATCTTCGACCAGTAATTATGAATAGAATGTGCCCAATTTACTCTCTCTCTCTCTCTCTCTCTGTATGTGCGGGTGTGTGGATGACTCTCTCTCTGTGGGTGAGTGTGCGGGTGTGGGTGTGTGTGGATGACTCTCTCTCTCTCTCTGTGGGTGAGTGTGCGGGTGTGGGTGGATGACTCTCTCTCTCTCTCTCTCTGTGGGTGAGTGTGCGGGTGTGGGTGGATGACTCTCTCTCTCTCTCTCTGTGGGTGAGTGTGCGGGTGTGGGTGTGTGTGGATGACTCTCTCTCTCTCTCTCTGTGGGTGAGTGTGCGGGTATGTGTGGATGACTCTCTCTCTCTCTCTCTGTGGGTGAGTGTGCGGGTATGTGTGGATGACTCTCTCTCTCTCTCTCTCTGTGGGTGAGTGTGCGGGTGTGTGTGGATGACTCTCTCTCTCTCTGTGGGTGAGTGTGGATGACCCTCTCTCTCTCTCTGTGGGTGAGTGTGCGGGTGTGGGTGTGGGTGGATGACTCTCTCTCTCTCTCTCTCTGTGGGTGAGTGTGCGGGTGTGTGTGGATGACTCTCTCTCTCTCTCTCTGTGGGTGAGTGTGCGGGTGTGGGTGTGTGTGGATGACTCTCTCTCTCTGTGGGTGAGTGTGTGGGTGTGTGTGGATGACTCTCTCTCTCTCTCTGTGGGTGAGTGTGCGGGTGTGTGTGGATGACTCTCTCTCTCTCTCTGTGGGTGAGTGTGCGGGTGTGGGTGTGTGTGGATGACTCTCTCTCTCTCTGTGGGTGTGTGTGGATGACTCTCTCTCTCTCTCTGTGGGTGAGTGTGCGGGTGTGGGTGTGTGTGGATGACTCTCTCTCTCTCTCTGTTGGTGAGTGTGCGGGTGTGGGTGTGTGTGGATGACTCTCTCTCTCTCTCTCTCTGTGGGTGAGTGTGCGGGTGTGGGTGTGTGTGGATGACTCTCTCTCTCTCTGTGGGTGAGTGTGCGGGTGTGTGTGGATGACTCTCTCTCTCTCTCTGTGGGTGAGTGTGCGGGGGTGTGTGTGTGTGGATGACTCTCTCTCTCTCTCTGTGGGTGAGTGTGCGGGTGTGGGTGTGTGTGGATGACTCTCTCTCTCTCTCTGTGGGTGAGTGTGCGGGTGTGGGTGTGGGTGGATGACTCTCTCTCTCTCTCTGTGGGTGAGTGTGCGGGTGTGGGTGTGTGGATGGATCGGCACACTACGGAGACTGTCTAGGTCCATGGGCCTATTGTTAATGATAGTTCAGACTTTTAAGACAATTACTGTGTCAAAATTATTGGTGTAAAATAACATGCAATATCCACTACTTGTCCCATGTGAACATCATTGTCAATCGAAGTGTATCGGAAAATCACTTTATTACAATGGTATACTTGTTGATTAAGAGAAGTGTCCGCATGCAAACAGAAAATATGTGCGAGCAACTGAACATTGCTGCTGACCTGTTGAACTTGTAGCAATATAAAAGCTTTCCGTAAATTAAAGGATATCGCCTTAAATGCAACAGTAACTCGAAACCTACATGACGACCATAATTTTCTACTTAAAATATATTTGACAGCATGTTATATTATTCTATTCAAGCCGCAAAATATAATGGTGGTAATGAACTTCTCTATAAACATTTCAATTCCCCATATAATCCCACCTTGTCCATGAGGGTCAGAATATTAAAAGAAAAAAAAAATACCATCATACCAACAACTCAACTGTCAATACCCCTTTTCGTAGACAACGAGAAGATTACTGGATCAAGAATCTGGGCACTGCATTTCCATATGGATGCAACAACAACGTATACAATGTGGGAAATTCGCCTAGACCACTTAAGAAATAACGTGAATGTGGTGGGACTTTTCCCAAATACGCAAACACATTCATGAACATCGTTCGTATAAAAAATCAAGTATACACGACGTCACACTTGATTGACTTTTACCAGACAATTAGTCCGCGTCATATCCGTACAAAACCTTACTCTGTTCCAATGAGAGTTTAGAATACTGTTATATGAAGAAGCAAGATCTAGATCTAGATCTAGTCCATACTTGGGATTTTCAACACCAGCATACACACTGAATTCTATGATTATGGGATGTTTGCTTATCAACAGGTTCTTTTAAACCACCGCAGATTATGAATGATAATCCTTCCCAATCATGCCGCCAGTTTCTTAAACTTAAGTTTACTAACAAAGGAATAGATGCCGTCAACATAAGCAACAGTCTTCGTCATAAATATGTTCAGTCTTGTAATCTTATTTCAAGTTCACCCCGTATTCCCTACAAATGTACTTTTACTATTGCGTCCAAGCCTGGCTACAAATTTTACAGTGTTTATTGACGCAATATTGTTGATTCCCCGTTGTGTTCATGTGGCATGCGTGAAGATGCATACCACTTTTTCTTTACTTGTAATAAGTATTCAAATGCTAGATATAAATTAATGGATAGATTGCTAAGGTTAAATGATTTGGTAATAATTGATACTCATGTACTACTTTGGGGTGATAATGTTTTATCTATTGAACTAAATAAATTTATTTTTTCAAATGTTCAGATGTACATTCATGAAACCAAAAGATTCAATTAATGCTATATTGTACTACTACTTATAGAATATACCTATATGTACCATTATTGTATTAACTATTTACTGTATATTAATGACAATTGTGTGTTATTCTATTTTCTATAAGGAGAAGAACTCGTAAGTTGCAAGAACTTGTTTCTAATCCTTTTGTATATAGTATATACAATAAAATATGTTCAAATCAAATCAAATCAGTGCTTAGATATCGACCATCTCAAAAGAGTGTGTACGCTTGTCTTCTGTAACCGTAAAATATTCAAATGATGTAATGATGACATACACTAGAATAATGACTTGTAGTTGTACATGTGCAAACGGATTTCCATTGATGGGAGAAGGTGTGTGAGGTAGAAAAATAGTGTCCGCTCTTCTGCCCTGTGACCGTATATTTCCCAAATCCTATGGTAGTTATAACTAGAATTGCCCTAGCGGGACTAATACCCCCGCAGGGCACATGGGATGGTGGGAAATATTGAAATTTGGCTCAATGAAGAATAAACATGACATGACATGAACATTGTTGATGGCAATTAATGTAAATGCAAAACTACATATTCTGCAGTAGTGTGTTTCTTAGAATATTAAAGATATGCTTAATATAATTTCTGAATAATATTACATGGATAACTACTATTCAGCTTACATGAGCCAGAAAACAATACATCTTATATTAACAAAATCATCCACAGACAGATGGGCAGACAGACAGATGATTCTATCATATCCTTTCCTAAACTAATGCAGTGTTATCTGTTAAAGGACAGATCAATACAAAATCTAAAAGAAAATGACAAAGTCATTGAAGTTGAAACAACACCCGTAAAATAAAAATATCCACAATTTCCTTGATTACTAATGAATCTCAATTTAAAAAAATGACAGAAGCAAAACTTTATCATATACATAATATATACACAAAGTTGGAATCAAATATGTTTATTGGTTTTTAAAATATACTCTGGAAACTGACAAAAAAAACCTTAAAGGGAAAGGCAACCCTAACCACATTGTTGCTTTTATGAATAAAGTATTACTTACTGATATCATAAATGACAGTCTTTAACAACAAAAATCCTTGCTTAACGAGTCGATTAAATCATATTAATATATCATATATTTTTTAATTACTTGCCGCTGAGAGAGTGGCCATTGAAGTCTAATTTATGACATCACACGGTCGGTTTCAGTTTATTTCATCAGCAGCACTGTAAACAACAGTTAGGTATAGATTTGCGGGGGGTATTATGTTCGAATTTGCAAACAGAAGCTATCACTGGACCGAATGCTGTATGACGTATTTTATATAAATTATTACATACTGATTGTTACTCCGTTTACTTGATTGAAATATAGGGCTAACGGGGTGTGTATGTGTGACCGGTCAACAGGTGATGCTTACACCCCCCTAGACTCTTGATCCCATCTCTGGTATGTCCAGGAGTCTGTGTTTGTTCTTTTAATTTTGTATTCTTTATAGAATTTATGAGATTGACCAATGTTCTATATCTTCAGTTGTTCATCCAAATAATTCGATGATGACATATAGTAGGGCATGTCTTGTGCATATATTCTAAACCAATCAAGACTCTTTTTCTATGAGATATGTATCTGGCATGGGAGAAAATGGATCCGAACTTTCTGTTTTTTCTTCTGCTCTGTATCCGTAGTAAATTCAAACCATTCGATGTTGACATACTGTTGAATTATCATTTTTCGTGGGGGATTGATGTTCGTGGATTTCGTGGGTCACTCTTATACACGAATTAAAGTGTCCTCGAACATTTTCTAACCAAGTAGCGTTATCTCTCCTAGTGACATTGTATTGCTTACCCGTGAAATTACGTCCCCTCGAACCAGCAAAATTTTGCTTACCCACGAACATTGGCCGCCACGAATTAAAATGATTCTACAGTATATACTGTATGACTTTGGAATGTAACTCCTATGTCTAGATTTACAACTTGAGATCAGATCCTTGGTTTAAGGGATATGAAAAGGTCCAAAATGTCTTAACCATGAGAAAATGTGGGCTTATCATGGGGCCGTTGATGGAAGCCCTATTTTCTGCAAAGCTATTTAAATGACGTTGACTTTAAAATTAGTATATGATCTTGAAAGGAATCGTACATTGTACCTCATCTAAACAAAAATTCATACATATCGATACATGTATATCAAGTTTCATGTAAAAGTAACGTCGCGTATGCCTAGTTATTAAAATATTTCCCAATCCCTCCAATAATCAAATTAGCAACGATTTTTAATTAATTCAAAATGCCATATCTATTACTTATGTTTGGATCATAGACGTTATAGGGAAACTATCAACTCAACTTTATGACAAACAGGATGATTTCTGCTTCTCCATCGTCAACTTCCCATTTTAATTTTCATTGAAAAATATATCTAAAGACCAGGTATGATACAAACATCTCGAAAAAAGTTTAAAGGGGCATGGACACGATTTGAGCTAAAAATGAATTTAAAATTTTATTTTTCCATTTTTAATATTTAGAATGCTTAACTACGATATTTCTAATGGGCATCAAAAATTTGAATGTTAATTGTCAAGGTATATGGGAGATACAGAGCTCGTAATTCTTTGCTATGTAAACAAGGCTCGTGTCATGTTTTTGTTTACATAGGTTAAATATAGTAGTAAAAGTTCGTTTAAAGCATAATTTTCAATTTACAAGTTAATTCTGAACACAATTAAATAGTTTCTAGTGTTTTGCAACTGGGTGGTTCAAACCTAGGGTTTTTGTCTTTTTCAATCCTAGGTTTTCATGACCTTTTTTATGCACCACTTTTGTTTCCAGTAAAGATTCATATTGTATTTTATCGCATTTGTTGTTTTTTTTTTCGTAACAATATTGTGGCTGGGAGAACGCTGTTGTATATTACTTTTATATACATGTATTGCATTTCTAGTCAAGATGCGGGTATGTCTCCCAGCCAATTTCGTTACGTATTTTTAGGACTAACATTTTTCGTCATTTTAGATCAATGACAATCATTTACACCTAACATGTTTTTTTCTGTTACGCTTTACATGGAAACAAACAGAGGTGCAATGTTGCCTTAGAGTAAGAACAAATTTTAACATAAATCATTGTCTTTTAATTAAACATGCTATTTTCTATTAAGCAATCTATATGTAAACAAGAACATGGCACGAGCCTTGTTTACATAACAAAGAATTGTGAGTGCTGTATCTCTCTTGTAGCTCAAAAACTGATATTAAAATTTTGGTTGACCATTAGAAATACCTTAGATAATGTAAACTTATACGGTGCCAATGTTGATGCACCAGATGCGCCTTTCGACAAATAATGTCTTTTCAATGATGCTCAAGCCGAAATTTTGGAAATCTGAAATAACAGTAAACATGCAAGAACTAAAAGGAATAACAGAGTGCCAAAGACTGGAGTCAAATTCGTCTAAGGATCAGAGCTATGCATGAGGGAGATAATCATTAATTTTGAAATGAATTTCTAAATTTTATCACCGCAATTAAATATACATCCGTATTTTCAAGCTAGTAACGAAGTACTTAGCTACTGGGCTGTAGAGACCCTCGAGGACTAATAGTCCACCAGCAGAGGCCTCGACCCAGGAGTCTTAATGTAAAACTTATACGGTACCAATTTCGATGCATCAGATGCGCATTCGACACAAAATTTCTGTTCAGTGATGCTCAAGCCGAAATTTTTGAAATCCAAAATAACAGTAAACTTGTAAGAACTAAAAGAAAAACAGAGAGCTAAAGACTTGAGTCAAATTCGTCTAAGGATCAGAGCTATGCATTGTAAAAAATTTCCAGCTCAACCGTGTTCAGGCTCCTTTAAATAGATAATACTCTAGAGCGATTGTTTTCATTCAAAAAAAAAAAATCTGAAAAAATATCAAAACAATCTAGTATTCAATGGTGAAGCTGAATAAAAGCTGAAAGTTTATTTTTCCTTGATTTATATGATTTTTAGATTGAAAATAAAACTGCGAGCTTTAGCTGATATTTTGCGTAATATATTCGGTATAACGGTCTTGTGTACGAAGTAAACGTTTTATATAATCAGAATATGGTGTATAGCTAGGATAGTGTACAGTATCTAGGACTACAGTTAATTTTATAGAGATTATTTTTGTTTTAAAGAAAATGCATAATTTTGGATGAATCGCTAGATCTAGAATGCACAGAGGAAGTCGAGAAAGGTAACAAATAATGTCTTGATAATTCCAGTACAGTCGTACTTATTGTGTCAATTAGTCTATGACAAATGAAGATAACGAAAAGTGATCAATCTCATAAATCCCGTAAAGAATGCTAGATTAAGAGTAAGGTCAGATTTGGTAGTATGGGTTAACTATGTCTGAACACCGTTGTGAGATCAGTTGGAAAACCCAAATAGTTGGAGACCTTAGTTGTGAAGCCAGTCGACCGGGCCAGGAGTTGGAGCAGGTGTCTAGGAACATAGGCAATGGACCAAGAGTCAGGGCACTTGGTACGAGACCAAGTATCTAGAGCTATGCAAGAATCCGATGTTGGCAATGTATCAAGTGTCTAGGGACACTGGGAAGTGTCTTGAGACAAACACACATAGGACCAGTAGTACAAGCTATTAGAATAGGGTACCAAGTGATAAAAAGTCAAAAGAAAAGGAAGTAATATCGTGCTGGAAATGTCGGCGGAGGATAATTCGCCAAAAATAAAAGCGCCAAAATTCCTATTTAGATAAAATGATTCACAAATAGCGGCCATCTGTTCAGGATGGAAGACGTTATACAATAGTGACTGTAAGTAATATGGGTCGCTTTTACTGTATTTCAACAAATGTGGACGTATGACCCTTAAAAATCATATTACAACCTGTTATCTGCTTTAATGGACATAACATGTAATGTCAACACAAGATTAGTATCTCCTTTCAGATAAGCCATTTGAAAATTAAAAGCCTATCATAAACACACATCTGGTCGATTCTTCTTCACGCACATTATATGAATCAATACAAACTGATGCACATGCTAGATACATGTTCTTAAGCTGTTGTACTATCATTTCACAACTTTCATTTTCAGTATATCAAACATCTTTGCATTACATAATTTAAAGTCTCCCCATGCTGAAGGTAATCGTAACAGGAAATCTCTGTCGAGGTTGTAGCTCAACTGATCATATCTTTATGGGGCATTCTTGTTGACCATGACTTGGTTTATACAAACAGTTTGTCTGCTATTTGTATTGAAGTACATTTTGTAATCAATATTTTCATAGTTGGCACCATTTTTTGAGCTTTTTGATGCTCGTGGACATGGATCATGAAATTCAGAGTTCTTGTTTCCTTGCGCAAGTGATTTTTGTAAAGAATTCTATACTATTTAAATGTCAATGCACGACGGACAAAACACTTCACAAAATATTTCTTTAATCGCTATGACCATATGGTTTAATGTCGGCTTCGTGTCTGAGAGGTCGTGGGTTCGAGTCCCACTCGTACTTTGGCCTCGTCAATCTCTTTTAACGTAAGAATAGGTACTAACTTCTCCCTCATGGCGCTCTTATCCACATCCTTCCTGCGGCCACGAAGTGAACGCTCTAACCACTGAAACATTGCGAACGGTTCTCGAAACAAAGAATATTCTAACTAACATATTACAGACAGATAGTGTCATGACTTTAACCCATTTACTAAAAGAGTATGTCATTGATTTAAATAAGAGTCTGTTTGGGCTATAACTTTTGAATGGAGAAACTATAGACGGGCATACTCAGGACATTGGTTGCTTACGACTGAATGCCACTTACAATAGGTCATTTGGTTCAGGAAAAGATAATATAGAATTGATTTGGTCCGTAAGTAAGTAATGCAGTGAATGTAGTTTGAATAATCTGTAAATGTGCATATATGTGGTATTATTTGAATTTCAGTAGAGCATGCAGTTGAGAGTGACATTGAAAATTAGACAGTAGTTTTCTCGAGCTGAAACTTTGCAGTATATCCACCATATAAAAATAAATTACTGAGTGTTATACATGATTATAACATGATGAAATGAATTCAAAGTTAACAAGTTTAAAACATTATTTTCTGCTATAGTTACACTGTATGTACCATTATACCTGCCAGACTGTCGATTTCTTTTTAACGAATCGCTTTCATTCAACGTATCCGTGTACACTGCAGACTGCATAAACCTTTCAAAAATCTACGGCGAACCGAACGCGCGTAAAATTTGACGCATGTGATATTTTTTGCATGTCATCCACTGTCAAGTACTAAATCACCCTGGATGGTGTGGTTTTTACTACCAAAGGGAACATTATGTGCTTTAAAAAATCTCAGTTACTCAGATTCGAGTATCTATACTTATAAATTAACCATTTTTGCCAATAAATTCCGAAACGCTTGCTCCAGAGTTACTGCTTTATAAGTTATAATAGAATCTTACTTGATTAGCTAATGTCGTAAATTTAATTAAAAACCTACTTTCGTTTTCGATAAACTACCCTGAAATAGCCAAAATGAGAGCATAGTGTCAGACACGCTTTGGCGGATCTAAGCCAGTTTTTTTTTAATGACAACTTAAGATAATACAATATGGAGTAAACCCGTTGCTTATCGATGCTTGATTTTAAACTTACAGAAGAAATAAGTTTAGATAATGTTTTAATAAATAAAACATGCCTGTTCGGTTCTTCGATTCAATCCATGATTTTAGTTTTGAATCAGCCTTGCGCATTACATCACTATAGACACTTCTGTCTACAAGCAATCGCACATTCTCGGGACTTTTCGAGAAGTTGTGATTGGTTTACAACATGATCAGCATAAAATTGTGTATGTGTTCAGTGTTAGTTAAAAAAAATGTATTTGAGAGAGAGAGAGAGAGTGTGTGTGCACCTTTTTCTTTACTAAAAGTAATCAAAAGTATTTTTGAAAGAGAAATATAATCAAATTTGATTTTATTCCAAATTCATTGATTTAGAAACACTTGAAATAATGTTTTAAATGAGAGAGAGAGAGAGAGAGAGAGAGAGAGAGAGAGAGAGAGAGAGAGAGAGAGAGAGAATAAAGAGAGTGCACTCTTTTTTTACTTAAACATTGTTAAAGTAAAGTTAATACAAAATCTAATTTTTTTTTTTAAGTAATCAAAGTTTAAAAAATTGTTAAAGTAATCAAATGTAAATTTGAGAGAGAAATGTAATCAAATTTAAATTCTATTGATGTTCATTTTAAAAAATAACTAGGGAAATAGCTGTAAAAGATACTAAAATCAACTCAGATTTACCTGTAAAAGCAATCTACGCTTGAGTAACTTTATAACCTAAATTCAGACCAAATGTGATTCTTGGCTGACCAAATTGTAAAGTCTATTGATCAATCCAGCAGGCAATTGAAAACTTAACCAGTCTTTTTGTAATTCGCTGTAATGTTTATCCTGTGTTTTTGTATAGTCTAGAAGGAGCCAAAATATTGGCAAGGCTGAATAAAATGGGGGGGATACCTAACTATACTTCAGTATTCCTCTGTATACAAAAAAAACCCCAAACAAACAAACAAAACCCACGAAGTCTTGGACTACTCAAACCCTTGTATTATGTTTCAACTCACTGATTACTCGATCCACCCACCCATACAAGTTTGCATGTTTCTTGACCGCGTGTAAACCATTTGGAACACCTCGCGCATTACCTTATTCGATAAACATTAAAATCAAACCAATGAAATCCTTTGTAACAAATCAAACTAAACAATCCCTCGGATACAATGCAAATTAAAAAAAATATACAATACAAATGGAAATTATACAATGCAAATGGAAAATATAGAATACAAATGAAAAAATATACAATACAAATGGAAATTATACAATGCAAATGGAAAATATAGAATACAAATGGAAAATTATACAATACAAATGGAAAATTACACAATACAAATGGAAATTATACAATGCAAATGAAAAATTATACAATGCAAATGGAAGAAATCAAATATTGCAACGTTTGACATGCCATATTAAACTTATGGTACGGTACTGTTATAACAAAATACACAGCTTTACACAGATAAGACCACCAATGATTTGAAAGTTTGAACTGGTCACGTGACTGTCACTTGAAATGACAGAGTGACGCGGTTATTTGTAAACATCGATTTAAAATCAAATAATTTGGGTTAAAACAGGTGAAATAATTTATGATATGTCGAACAGCCTCATAACTACATACGTCCGATGATTTAATAGCGTTCTTACGAGATGGAAAAAATATTGTAATTCGGACCATACAGCTTTAAGTATTACAGACGCAGATTCAAACAGGAATTGTAACTGAAGAATGACCTGCATCTGTGTTTCACTTTCCCCAGAATGAGGACAAAAATGTCACCTTTTTAATACATATTTTATCCACTGTTCAACGAACTGTATTTCCGGGGGGAAATGTCCTTGCGGATATGAATGTTATCCCCGTGCTAGATCGGTCGCAAAATTACGACTACTTTAAACACGACTTGTTTACTACAGCGATGCATAAATTTGCCTATAGGTGGCGATAAACCGGAAACGTGATGATGAAAGCAAAGTCCAACTGGCAACAATAAAGCGCTAAGCGTAACTACGCTTAGCGCTTTAAAAATGGTGCCTTACATGACCTCTATTGCTAGTGTTATCAATAATTTACAAATATTTGTTACTAAATAGAAGTAAAACTTAAGCATTGAGGAAGTTACGCCGAGTCTTGACTGTAAGAGAAGTTCACTTAACCTGTATTCACTTTCCCGCACCCAGAAGTGTATGTTTTGTAATAAAGAAACTCAAGTACAATGGAAAAACACAAACTAGTATATGACAAAAACAGTAGAAGAAGCCATTAAAATGCCTGCGAAGAATAAAAGTGACCATGACACAATAAGTTGGTTGATTGTATATTGTTTAACGTCCCGCTAGAGAATTTTTCACTTGTATGGAGACGTTACCATTGCCGGTGAAGGGCTGCAAAATTTAGGCCTATACTCAGCGCTCGTGGCCATTGTGCAGGGAGGCTCGAATTGACTGGCTACCTAACATGGCGATGCCAACGAACGAAATCATTGAAAGCTGTGAGTTTTCGGGTCGTATGGGGCTTTAATGAATATTTAAAGGTATGTTTGGACACATGTATAGTAGGAAAACATGTTAGGAATTTTTTCATATAAAATTTATGAGACGGATATACAGGAATACAACGATATGAGGCATCAACTGTGCGCACCTTTTAGTGCGCCGTAAATCGAATGTTTTTATAAGATCTTTTTTTTTATCTGTCCCAATATTACTTTTTCTGAGCACTACTATTTTCCTCCCTTGAAAAAAAATCATGCCAAATCTAACTTCATTCAAACAAATCTAGATCACAAAGGCTTTGATTTTGAATTTTTTCAAAAAATCCTTTTTTTTTCCCTTCAGTAAAGCTGGTGTCAATTGACCTTTCAGATCCTAAATTGTAGGTCCCAACATCCTCTCATAATGTTTTATGACTCCATGTCTCTATCTGTCCTAGTTCTAAGGATATATACAAGTTTTTATAATCAAGGTAAAAGGTCACTGGAGATACTAGTTTGTGGGTCACTACATCCTTTTATCATTTCTGAAGATTCCATGTCTCTATCAGTCCTAGTTCTAAAGCTACACCAGATTCATGTTCAAAGGTCAAGGTCACTGGAGTCACATGACCTTGATACCAATTTGTAGATCCCATCATCCTTTTATCATTTCTGAAGATCCCATCTCTTCATCAGACCTAGTTCTTAAGTAATACCAAGTTTATGATCTAAGGTCAGAGGTCAAAGTCACTGAAGTCACTTGACCTTGATACTAGTTTGTTGATCTTATCATCCTCTTTTCTGAAGATCCAATGTCTCTATCAATTCCAGTTCTAAAATTATATCAATTTGCATTTTCAAGGTCAAGGTCACTGGAGTCACTTGATCTTTGTATTAATTTTTAGATTCCATCATCCTTTCTGAAGTATTTGTATTTTCGTCGACATGGAACTCAAAAAGAACTAGCAATTCGCGCTTGCGCAGTAGATATACGCTGGTTAGAAAAGGGAAAGTGTCACGATAGGTGTTTGGGGGGATAGTGTCAAAACCGCGCAATTCTATCGAATGCGAGAGTTATGTTTCTTTGCCTGGACAAATACATGTTCTGTTCATTTCAATAACTGGACTTAACTCATAGTGAGTTAAGTCGGATTATCCGTTATCGTAAAACAACTAACACAAACCTTCCCGTAAAGCAATCCGTTATCGTAAAACAAATAACACAAACCTTCCCGTAAAGCAATCCGTTATCGTAAAACAACTAACACAAACCTTCCCGTAAAGCAATCCGTTATCGTAAAACAAATAACACAAACCTTCCCGTAAAGCAATCCGTTATCGTAAAACAACTAACACAAACCTTCCCGTAAAGCAATCCGTTATCGTAAAACAAATAACACAAACCTTCCCGTAAAGCATTACGTCTTCCTAAAATTTCAGCTATTTTCTAGTACATTGTAGATCTTCAAAGACCAGCAAAATTAGTGGGAATCAATATGTTAACAATTTCATTCATAATTCTTATGAAGAATGGAGAAGCTCTCTTCAAAGCCGGCAAGAACTGAATAGCTTTAGTAAAGTACATCATGATCTCACACCTCATCCGCTCTGAACACCGAGTCTTCAACAACCGGAATATACTTGGAAATTATCTGAGCTTATTAATCTCCCAATTACGTAAGTAAAAGAAGTTTCTTGTGAACGATGTAAAAGAAAATCACGGAGTATCGTATAGGAATCAAGAATTCAAAAGCCTATAAAAATTACATAAATCTGGACGTTAACTCTTTTTCATAATGAAAATTGAGATAAAATATCTCTAAATGCTACGTTCTCGGTACATCTGCCATCCCTCTAAAACGGTCGGTGTTTTCTTTTCCGGTCCGAGAGCTGGCCAGTTGGAGACGTTTCACTGTATATGATGCACATATTTGTAATTTAATCTATATATCGAATAAACTACCCTAAAATAGATTCAAATTTAAAAGATCAGGTAATATATTGCTGACCTTTCTTTATCTATATGTTACAAAACAAGGTATGTCACAGCTTGATGATGGCTGATGATAAATAAAGTACTAAAACTCCTGGTATTTTTTGCCATGCTTGCTAATCGCTGTCACAAAACGAGCAACACCCTATATTTAGTATAACCTTTTCATGGGCGCATTATGTACCGTTTACGGTCTTGTTGAGATATTGATTTGAATAAAAGGTCACCTGTTAACGTATGTGAAAACTACAATATGCTTGTTTAAGTACATAAAATGACATCACAACTAGGTTTCCGTATGCAACTTCCTCTGGAAATATGAATGTACGAGAGACGATATTTCCCATTAAAAACCAACATGTCTTTTTATCCAATTATCAAAACTTCTTGACAAGAAATTAAGCTTGAGCAATGTATTCAAGTTTTGATGACAGTTCATAAACCAGTTTTAGTTCATAGATTTACGTTGATAGAATTAAGCATTGTCATATATTTTAATGGTAACTGTTGTAAGCAGTCAATGACAGACAATTTTTCCAGCAGTGTCAGAATTGTAACAAATGTTACAAACATGGAACAATTCTCCTATTTAATCCATATTCAAGTCTAAACTTTAAAAAAAAACCTGGAAATTCCAAAAATGAAAAAGCACTTTAGTTTTGGCAATAGACAAGGTAAATATTATTCTCTGTCAATTACGGAATAAAGCTAGTAATTTGAATGCTCATTTGTTGAAAGATTGTGGCATTGATGCCCCTTCTCAGGTGAACTATATCCTGTATGGCAGTTCTGAGTACTCATATAACTTGAATTGCAAAATTATTTCTCATGTTCATAACTACATTAAATCTTCAAAGCGCTTTTGTACATGTTAATTTTTGCACTTTTTAAAAAAATATGTATTTATTTTCTTTTTTCTTCCAACGGGATTGATTGGTCTATATCAATATTGATCTATATTATATATACATGTAAGGGAAGTCATTGTGGCCGAGTGGACTTACGCACTGGTTTGACAATCTTGCTAGGCGGTGGGTGCCGTACGTCGCTGGTTCGACCCCGGGCTGGGGCGAAAATTTTCAGTACCTAGTTGTGATTAATAAAAGAATTGGCTTTATGACCATGACCTGACCTAGGGTGTGTTAAATTTACCTAGAGAATCCATTGTGCTAAAATAAACCTAATATACAGCACAACCAGCCGCAAGACATCTGACCTACTACCCGAATTGAATAGTGACCTTAACCTAATATCTGAATAGACCAGTAGGTGTGTCGAAGCTTAACTGGCTGCCCTGTAATCCCTCATTGGCTGCTTAGCAGCTGCAATGACAAGAGTGATACAAGTTTAATATTTATTAATTGGATCAGAAACAGGATGCAAATTTACATATATGGTGGAAAGGGTCGCATGCACACTTTTTGTGGGGAACTGGGGAGGCGGCCAGTGTGCCAGTTTGACTACCAAAGTAGGGGCAACACAGGGGGCCCTATGTGGACATAGGTGCCCGAACCTGAACGAGTCCCCACGTTCTAAGGGAGGTAGAGATATCTGCGCATCTCACCGGTCTCCTGCGTGCTACCTGGTTTAATTAGCAAGTGCGGAGCAAGCTTGTAGACCCTCCTACAGTTGTCGCAACATGCACCAGCCTGTAGCATCCCCTCCCTTAGTAGGAGGTGGATGTGGCCCCAGCTATGAACTAGCTGAGAGCCCCACGAATTAAACTTTAGCAACTTATGCAAGAAATTAGTATTTTCTATGAATATCCACTGCCCCTTGACCTAGTTTAATGGTCGTCTGGAGGGTACACGTGAAATATCTGCCCCCTGCTTTAGTAGTAGGTGGGAGGAAAGCCGGTTTTGGCGCAGAATTAGTGATCAACTACCCCAACGCACTCCCCAGTCCCGAACCCCCCTAGAAAGATGCGACAATTAAGAAAGAAAAATTGCCCAAATTAGTGCATGTAGTAGTTTGACAGCATCATGGGGACAGCTGGCATCGATCTGAAAACAGGCAGTTATCGATGGTGACATGGTAAGGAATCTGGAAAATAAAGAACAAAGCAGCAGCACACGTAAACACAAATCAATTTAATGATACAAGAAAATGGGTTTGGGTGGGTGGGTATTTTTCCCAATGTGTTGAATCTAAGGTTTGAGCAGAATGAAAAGTTAACTCGTTCCCCGTTAGGCGGAATTGTAAGAGGCAAGATAGTTCGAACCAGGTTTATTTCGTAAACGGTACAAACTGTATTAGCCAATCTTAATTAATTGTGGACTATTTGATATGTATCAAATAATCTTGATTAATAAAAGAATTGGTTTTATGACCATGACCTGACCTAGGGTGTGTTAAATTTACCTAGAGAATCCATTGTGCTAAAATAAACCTAATATACAGCACAACCAGCCGCAAGACATCTGACCTACTACCCGAATTGAATAGTGACCTTAACCTAATATCTGAATAGACCAGTAGGTGTGTCGAAGCTTAACTGGCTGCCCTGTAATCCCTCATTGGCTGCTTAGCAGCTGCAATGACAAGAGTGATACAAGTTTAATATTTATTAATTGGATCAGAAACAGGATGCAAATTTACATATATGGTGGAAAGGGTCGCATGCACACTTTTTGTGGGGAACTGGGGAGGCGGCCAGTGTGCCAGTTTGACTACCAAAGTAGGGGCAACACAGGGGGCCCTATGTGGACATAGGTGCCCGAACCTGAACGAGTCCCCACGTTCTAAGGGAGGTAGAGATATCTGCGCATCTCACCGGTCTCCTGCGTGCTACCTGGTTTAATTAGCAAGTGCGGAGCAAGCTTGTAGACCCTCCTACAGTTGTCGCAACATGCACCAGCCTGTAGCATCCCCTCTCTTAGTAGGAGGTGGATGTGGCCCCAGCTATGAACTAGCTGAGAGCCCCGCGAATTAAACTTTAGCAACTTATGCAAGAAATTAGTATTTTCTATGAATATCCACTGCCCCTTGACCTAGTTTAATGGTCGTCTGGAGGGTACACGTGAAATACCTGCCCCCTGCTTTAGTAGTAGGTGGGAGGAGAGCCGGTTTTGGCGCAGAATTAGTGATCAACTACCCCAACGCACTCCCCAGTCCGCCACAGACATTGGAACAATGTCCCCCACGAAAATTGATATTTGTATGTTTGTTTCCTTTTTTCTTCATGCATACTTGAAATTGGAGGCACTTAGACAGTGGGGTGGGCGACGTGCACCCTCGTCGTCGCCCAGGGCCCGCAGGCGCGAGGGGAGAACATTTATCTCTACGCTCCCCTCTCCGAACCCCCTGTGCACTCTCAAGCAATGGTTACTAAGACCAAGTTATCACCAAAATTGACACATTTCGGTAATCGCTCTCAACTTGAAGATTACCTGCATTTCCTGTAATTTTCGTGGGAATATTTAAAACTTTCAGGATTTCCGACCAGTAATTAGATTGAATTCTGAAGTTGATCATTGCAAAAAGTGTAACCTCGAAGGTAATAAATTAACAAGGTCATCTGAATTCTGCGGGGTGGGCGACGTGCACTCTCGTCCGTCACCCAGGCCCCCTGGAGGCACTATGGGAGAGCGTTTATCTCTATGCTACCCCCTTCGAACCCCCTTGCGTACTCTCAAGCAATGCATGGTGACTTAACCAAGAGGTCACTGGTATCACCGAATTGACACATTTTGATAGTGATTATGAAAGTTGTAAATTATTTAAATTTCCTGGATTTTCCAAGGGAATAGCTAAAACTTAGGATTCCTGACCAAAATTAGACTGAATTCTGAAATGACCATTTCAAAATGTGTAATCTCAAAGGTGACGTAAGATTAACAACAAAGTGGTCGCAGGTCAGGCGGACTATAAGACTTGTCAGCTCTGAATAACTCCTATGATGGAAAACAAAAATTGGACAAAATTTCCAAACACCAATTTAGCAAACCATCTCCCAGTCCTACTGAAGGAAAATTACGCCCCATAACTGAAACTGGTATACCTCTAAAGGATTCCGATTGATTCTGAAGAGTTTCAGCAGAAAATTCGAGAATAATTTTGAAGTCTGAATTCCGTCAAAAAAGATCTAACTACAAGTCCCAAATACTTCCGTAAAAACTAAGGTAATGATAGCAGAATGGCACATTGCTAAATACCATTTTCGACGATTCCTAAGATAAAACAATAAACTGTAATGGATCAAACTTTTTCAACTGGAAATTCCTCATAAATTCGTCAAACTAATCCAAACGTTCCAGAGCCAGTGAGAATTAACCCAAACTCAGCTAAGAATTAAAATTAAGACCGATTACTCGAGCCAAAATACGAAAATGACCCAGCCCATTAACACCCCTAAGCCTCTACCCTCAAAGCCACGCCTCCTCGGAAAAAGTTGGATAACAAAACATAAAACTTCCTGACGTGGTTTCTCGACTGCTGGAACCATACAAACTCCAATAAATGCCTATTGAATGAATTATGGAAAGAAAAATTCAACGCCGAATACATCTGAGACAAAACCAGTCAACTATTTACATGAAAATGGAATGGAGTGTGCTTGACTTAAAGTTAACCAAACAATAACTTTTGGTTAGGCTTGACATTGAGAAAAACAACAACGAACCGATCAACAATCTGCAAGTCCGAACTTAAATTGAGATTGTGGACAATTATCGGAAACAAAAACTGCAATTAAATGCAACTAATGATATGGAACTAGGGTCTCTGTGCTATGGAAATTGCTAAATATCCAAAGAACGACAAGGTGAGAATATACTACGACTCGTACGCTGTGATGCTGGTTCTAACACAAACCTGAAACGTGTGTACGAAATAGCATATAGCGCTCCACGTTACGTACGTTGTCGGAATCATCTGTAAACTACATAAAATAAAATGAGGCAAATTGCTGAAATAGCAAGAATACCACGTAATTGCATAGGGATGTTAATAATAGATAAGTACTATGAAGTTAATAACTCTGCGTAAATTGACCGGTGAGGTCCTTGGTACCTAAAATTATGATCGTGCGTAGTAAAAACCCGTGAACCCCTGTGGCCGTGAATAGCAATGCCTACCCTGAAACTTGGGCCCAATAATGCCTAGCAAGTAAACCTAGCGAGATAATGTAGTGGTTGGCCACATTGCAAATTGAACATCGTGGTAGGTTGAGGTCCGAGCCCCTGGTCTATGCAGTGCCGACATGGCACAATCAGGTATACCTGAACGTTATCCAGGTTCATCTGTGTATGACATGTAATTGAATAAATACAAGTAACGCGACATAATGAACTGATTACAGAATGGGACGAATTAAGAGTAAGCAAGCCTTGGAATTTGTAGCATGATCTGACTATCTGGTGCCCTTTGCTTGACCGACTCGTTAGCCATGCCTATGAAAGGTCATGAAACCTACGTTAACCAAGTACCTTGAATCATGAATGGCATTTTGACCAAATAAATACAATCAAAATTGTGCCATAGGTTTGCCATTGGGATACATAATAATAGAGCACCGGCAATGCTAGGTATATTAGGTGGTGTAGGACATGGCCAGGATATGAATTTACATATGGCGGCTGCCAGAAGATACATACAGAAACTAAGTCTGAGTATGGTATCGCCCTATGGGCTATGTTGTGCGAGTGCTTTACGACAGCCGGTAGAATTTGAACTAAGTGAATATTAAGGAATATCAAATAAATGCAGCGACTCACCATGTTGACCTTGAGAGGGGATGGTAGCCTTCGTCAGAGATTAGACGACTATCGCCGGCTGAATAGGTACCTCCTGCCTTCAGGGGAGGGGGAGGACCAGCGTTGTCGTGCTTCACTGCCTGGCTGGTATGCCGTCCTGGTCTCGAGCTCCAGTCCCGTGGAGATCCCGGTTAGAAAGGTCCGTGTGTGCTGGCACGATAAAAATCGCTCCCCACAAAGCGGCCGAGCACAGGCCAAAATTTGGAAACCCATCGCCGACACTGGTGACGATTCTATTCAGGTTGACCTTGAGAAAGGCTAGTAGCGTTCGCCCGGGATTAAACCTCCATCACCGGGTGAATGGGTACCTCCTGCATTTAAAAGAGGGGGGGGGGGTGACCGTAACGTTGCCGTGCTTCACTGCCTTGCCCTCCTAGTCTCGGACTAAAGTCCCGTGGGGATCCAGAATAGAAAGGTCCACAGCACCCATCGCAGTTGTAACAGGTCGTCAAATTAAACCGCGGGTCCGAGTCACAGGTGGCACGATAAAAATCGCTGAGGCTGAGGCTCCCCGCTAAGTGGCCGAGAAAACGCCTAACTCATGCCAAAGTTTAGCAACCCATCGCCGACAGTGGTGACGATTCCATTGTTGGAAGAGATGTTTTATTGTATTGCTTATAGGAATTAGATAGGTCACAGTTCGTTATCTTCACCATGGACAAAACAAATCAAAATCCAATCGATCGGTATTGCTTCTATCTGTCCCTTTTTTTTTTTTTTTGCTTCATCCTGTTGCTGCACTGATAAAGGATTGTTTGGCTGCGTATACGATTGCACGATGTTAATAAATTAGCTCGATGGCAATGGATTGTCATTAAGAAAATCATTTTTCCCAATGTGTTGAATCTAAGGTTTGAGCAGAATGAAAAGTTAACTCGTTCCCCGTTAGGCGGAATTGTAAGAGGCAAGATAGTTCGAACCAGGTTTATTTCGTAAACGGTACAATCTTAATTAATTGTGGACTATTTGATATGTATCAAATAATCTTGATTATTTAGTGCTTTATATATATATGTGTGTGTGTGTGTGTGGGTGGGTGGGTGTGTGGGTGGGTGGGTGTGTGTGTGTGTGTGTGTGTGTGTGTGTGTGTGTTTCAAAACAAATGCTATTGATATTGATTTCAATGTTTGTTTGTTTGTTTGTTTGTATGAAAGAAAAATAAAGAAATTATAAAAAATTCAAATGGAAAATTATACAATACAAATGGAAATAATACAATGCAAATGAAAAATTATACAATCCAAATGGAAAACATAGAATACAAATGAAAAATTATACAATACAGATGGAAAAGATCAAATATTGCAACGTTTGACATGCCATAGAATATGTTTTCGCTGTGCTATGCAACATGATCCAGTTTTATAAATGACATTGAGTAATGCTATTGGTCTCCAATTGCCTAGCTGATATTTACTTTTACCCTCTTTAGGTATACATGTTATTATCCCTTGTTTTTGGGTAGAGAAAAGTTCACCAGTTCCATAGCCATAATTCAATGAACGAAGAAAATGACCCAACTTTTTCCAGAAAACTTTTAAAAATTCAGCCGTAAAATCATCACTACCTGGGCTTTTGTTGTTTGACATGTTTTTTAAACAAGTTTAATGCTTCTTTATATGAAAGATTTCCTTCTAACGAAGAACTTTGATGTTCATCCAATTTTCGGACATTCTGAATTTTAAGAGTTTCCTTAAGATTTGAGTTTTCATTTTCTAATGATTGTCTTGAGTATAATGTTTTGAAAACATTTCCACATCTGAGAGAATTTCATTTTGATTTTGTGATTTCAGTCTGCATATCATTTTCGGTTTTAATTAATTTGGGAATAACTCTTTTGTGAAATCCCTTTTCTCTAGAATAAGAAAATAATTGGATGGTTTTTCTCCTTCGTTTATCCACATTATCAACTTCAAAACATGACTTTTCAACACTTTACACGATTATTCCTCACGATAAATTAACGACTAGACTTTTTGACATCACAAACAGTTGCTTCTTGAACAAAATGGAAAAAGGAAATACCCTTATCTAGAAATCAGTCATTTAAAAAAATACTTTGTTAAATACCACTCTAATTCTACGCACAAGTACTCTGAAGTTGATATTAAAAAGATGCTGGAGTTCCTCAATGACAATATCTTCGTAGTCTTTGGTGATCATGTCTTCCAACCGTCTGCTGGAATCCTTTGTTAGCTGACTTGTTTTTATATTCTTATAAGGCAGAATTTATTCAAAAGCTTCTACACGAGAAGAATAAATCTCAAGCTGTGGCCTTCAACAGACCATGGGCTGGTAAAGGTAATGGGACCCCCCCCCCTCAGGGATTTTTGCAAACAAGTATTTTTTATAAAGTACATAGTCCCTTGATTATAAATCAGGTTGTTTGACATTTCTACGTGGGGGCGTTAAAGAGTTTTGGGGTAAAAAACATGAAATTTGTAAAAATAATAGCTGAAAACTGGAAAAACTCTTTCAATCCGATATAAATGTCATTAACATTTGCAAACAAGTATTTTGTGAACGTATGTAACCTTTTGATAATATACCAAGTTGTTTGACATAAATATGTGGGGACATTTACGAGGTTTTGGGCTAAAACATGATTTTTTTTCTTTAAAAATCGCCAAAACATGGAAAACTTCTTCAGATCCTATAAAGATAATATAGACCTTTGAAAACAATCATTTTCTGAAAGTATGTAACCTTCAAACTATAATTCAAATTGTTTGCATGGATACCTTATCCAGTTTTTGGGGCAAAAACCTAAAATTCGGAAAAATAATAGCCGAAAACTGGAAAAACTTTTTAGATATGATTTAGATGTCATTGATATTTGCAAACAATTATTACTTAAACTTATATCCTTTGATTGACAAGATGTTTTACATAAATATGAGGGGAGATTTACTACTTCCGGTGTTGTATCATAGACTTTCCCCCGGAAAAACGATCCCGAGATAGATTTTCTCCCATAGGGGAAAAGGCGCCCCAGCATATAATTTCCCCCTACATGTATGTACAAAGTTAGTATAGAGTTTCCCCCTGGGCGGAAAAACTGCCCTGGTATAGACCCCCCCCCCCCCCCGTTTCTGGATTTCATTTCTTATAGATTAATGAAATAGATCAATATTACGACATTCATAAAACAAACAATTTTTTTTGAGATGTTGAAGTCGGGTTTACACGCTGAAAACTTTGAAATGCATGTTGTAAATAAAATATGCTTCCCAAAAGACTTTAAAGATGGTCAATATCATTAGGATTTTTCGTAAAAAGTCGACTAATACCCCATTAATACAACGAAAATTTACTTATGTATGTAAATTTGCACATGAGTAAATATACTCGCATAAGTAAAAGTATATTTGCTACGCGTTCAGACGAAGTTTAAATACCGTAAGTAAATCCTGATAAAACTCATTTGTAAAATATTCAGACTCGTCCATTTTCATAGAAAACTTACATTTCCACACTAGAAGCGCAGGATATATAACAAGATGTTTCAGAACAAGAGATGTTCGTAGGAAAAATAGTTATTCTGAATGGTACAAAAGCACCATCCTCACAGGCTTTGATGACAATTTCGTATGAGAAAGGGAACTTTCTTTACAGGGGCATGGACACGATTGAGCTGAAATTTTTCAAATTCATTTTTATTGTTTACAATGCTTAACTAAAGTATTTCTAATGGTCAACCAAAATTTGAATATCAGTTGTTGAGTTATAAGTGAGATACAGCACTCACAATTCTTTGTTATGTAAACAAGGCTCGTGCCATGTTTACGTTAGACCGTTTGATAGAAAATATCGTGTTTAAAACAAAATGAGATGTTCCAAACACTAGAACTATTTAATTCTGTTAAGAATTCACTTATAAATTGAAAATATCTGTTTTAAACGAAACTTACTAGTTTATTTAACCAATGTAAACAAAAACATGACACGAGCCTTGTTTACATAACAAGGACTTGTGACCTAGCTCTGTATCTCCCATGAACCTTGACTACTGACAGTCAAATTTTTGTTGATCATTAGTAAGAGCATCTATTTTTCATATAAAATAGATGCCTTTATTTTACGAGAAATACTCGCAATAAATTCGGGTGCGGGATATTGGGGCCCCACTAAATAAGTACAAATGTGCATCACATCGGGATCGGCCTCCTTTCTGATCCTGACTTCAACCAGAGCAGTCGAAGAAATAATTTGAGAAGTATCTTTTTGTGATAGCCATTGTATTATGGCATCTGTTCAAAAAAATTAGTTCGATCGATATTATATAACTAATTATCTATTAATCGCATTGAGATTTTTAGAATATTAGGCAATCAATATGTACGGATGGTTGTAATTACATATGTCGGTATGATTGTACCGCATGTACAGTAACTTGGTTTCATGAAATATATGTGACTTTTGATTGTTCGGGTATATTCATCAGTTAAGGTGATATATAGTGCATCTTCAAAAGCTACCTGGTTGGGCTGGAACTGGTAATCCATAGATCCTCAGCCATGCATTATTAAGACCATCATCTTTCTACCTTCTAAATTGTTATAATTTCGCCTGCTTATTTCTTTTGAAATATTTGGAGGTGAGTGATTTTTATTAAAAATAATTTCATGTGTCACCTGTTTTGATATAGTAGATAACTCGCATGGATCATCCGCCTGTTGATTCATACTTTTATAATAAAAACGAACTCTCACAGGCAAGACATGCAGAGTCGCGGCTTTTCACCATAACAGGCGCCTTGATCGCCTTTCATATTGGGGACAGAAAAGAAAGTTTACTGAGTCTTTATTACTAAATTTTCACTCCACCCCCTCCAAAGTTTCCATTGCTATAAAGAATGGGGGTGGGGGGCTCATCCTCCACTACATGGGTTCAAGCCTTAATTCCAAGAGTTTCTTAGTTCTTGTTCACCACTCTGTATAAATTTTTTTTTTTTAAATATGTCATCCAACATAACAGTTTTAATTAATTGCCAACACCCCCTCCCCCTTTCCTAATCTATTATACGTGCCTGATGTATTGTATCTATTATATGACATGCCTGATTGTGACATTTGGTCATCACTCTTGGGACAAGCAATAGTTTTCCATACCAAGGGTGCAACCACGTGCAAGTCTGTTGTCTCTGGATAGTCAACAGGTACAAGTTGCATATACATATATAGGAATTTCCATTCCTGATGATACTAGTGTATTCTTATATAACTTTATCATTGTCTAGCAATGTTATGTGTCTCAAATTCAAGTACATTGTACATTGCTCTTGTCATTGAGATTCTTTGCAGATAGTGATATAGTTGAAGTGAGAAAGGGGAGTTGAAAATTGTTTTATTTACTGTACAAAGCTTTCCTTGACATATCATCTCAAGTTAGTTTGGTGGTTGTTTATATACATGCATGATGTTCGAGTGGGTGCTGCTGGGGTAACATGGTGCTATGGGTTGGAAGATACATCATGAGCAGTTCAGTCACGGATGCTTATATTGTCACATTGTCAATGAATCAACAATTTGTTATTGTTTATATACTCCTTAACAACCCATGAACACAATGTTGGTCATGACTTTCATTTAGGCTTTCAATTACAGTTACCATGTGATCTATCTGATTTGGCATTATATAGACACAAGTGCAGTGGGGAGCTTCCATATATCTTGGTCCCCCCAAAATTGACAATGTATTGGGGCCCATCATAGCTGTCTTGCTATTTTTAATACCCAAACATCAATTCAGCTCATTTTCTTCAAGATTTGTAATGGGCTTTCTCTTGATGGGTTTACTGGTCCCACTCTATTTATATACCGTTATCTACATATTTTACAAGTTGGAATGGTTGATATATTACCTAATTAAGACAGGGAACTCTTAGGCAAGCTGGCTGTCGAAGCGCTTTTCAATTGATTTCATTTAGGAGTCTGGTTATTAATTTTTTCAAATGTTTTTTGCTATTTTGATAAGTGTATCCCAGTGGGTTGCATAAGTAGTCCTAAATCTGGCAACCTTTTAACACTATTGAACTAAGTATAAGGCTAGCTTGGACAGTTTTGATCATTACCTGGATGATCTAATTCTTGTCGATTGGTGGAATTCAGGTAGTGCCACTCTGATGAGTTGGATTGAATTGCAAGTTTGAGTGAATCAAGCGTAAGATCGCGAATTTTTACTTGATGCAATTGAGATTACCATTTGCGTTCATATAACCCAAGTGAATCTTTGTTGATATGGGGGGCTTTGAATTTGGGCCTGTGCTCGATGCTTGAGGCCATTGCGCAGTGGGGGTTCTTTGGTGTGTCACGCCTGCTGTGACGCTGGCCATCAGTTTTGGATAGTATCCGGGGACCTATGGCGTTCGCGCCTGATGCCGAACGTTTGTTGATGTAGCTGTTACTACCTATTTTTGGTGACTTGGGTCTGTCGCGGCCGGGGTTCGGGCTTCTGACCTCCCGCATGTGGGACGAGCGCTCTACCTTTAGACCACCATGGCGGTCAGATCAAGCATATATTCATTAGGAGAGAGTATGACCCTATGTACGGGGTCCGTGAACCACATCATCATAGTAGAAGTCTAGTATCAAAGGATCATATGTGGTTAGTGTTTTTACAGTCTTGAATTTGTCAGGGACATTGCTGGATCAAATGTCTGATCTAGGATGTGGGGCCTTTTTCTGGGATGTGTGTTTCTTCCATTGTCTAAATATTGGATAATCATGATGTTATGTAGAAGTCGAATATTACAGTTTTCAAGATATTCTCCATAGCAGTTATGGCAACAAAGGTGGTCCTATCTTGTCAATATCTTTCATTGGTTAGTGTTTAGTATTAGAGCTACAATTCTAAGAAGGTAGTAGAATTGGGGACACATTTTGTGTTGAAATTTCTATTAAACATTGTCATCTCCAGTGTTCGACACCAAATACAGAGTACCATTCTCAATTTGCAGGAGTCAGTCACCCTTTAACTTCATTCACAGATTCAATGAAATAAAGGGTATCTCAGTTGCTAGAAATTGAATAAAACAGGTCTCAGTTCAATTAAAAAATTAGTACATTCACGTAGTCTGGTTATCTCGCATTTGCTGATCTGGACAACGTAGTAAACCATGTTGTACTATTGGGCAGCCAGAGTTCATGACTATTGATTTCTAGTAAATGCAAAATTCGGATGATGTGCTTGTTTTATCTTGACAAGGTTGATGAAACCCATATTTTACGGATACACAGCATGTGTCCACAACTATTAAATGCTTCGTGTCCTAACACAGTGTACTTCAATGCCTATGAAACCCCATGATGAAACGGGGTGATGAAAGTCTAAAATCATGCGTTGTATGGGGTATATTGAAGGTCCATTAACTGTCCAAATATATAGGGACAACTAGGGAAGGATTGTATTTTGTGTGATTTTGCTTTGTATTTAATTTGGACCCAATTTTTGGGGTATTGTGGTTTATTAATCGCTACTGCATCAATTTCTATATTGTTTAGTTACTTGTTTCAATCATGTCCTAACTATTGCAGAAACAGGTAATGCTAAAGGATGGTGTATTGATTCTTGGTCGAGTTAAGGGAGTTTTGCATGTGGATCTGGTGGCTGAGATACCCTGGTTTGAAATGCTTCAACCTCAAGAAGAAAATGTTTGTATCTTGAGGAATAGGAAATTTAATTATCAATGTGGGTATGATCTTGGAGTGAAGCATTCCTCTGCATGCAAGGTGAAGATAACGAACAGTGATCAATCTCATAACTCCTACAAGCAATACAAAATAGATAGTTGGGCAAACACGGACCCCTGGACACACCAGAGGTAGGATAAGGTGCCTAGGAGGAGTAAGCATCCCCTGTTGACCAGTCACACCCGCCGTGAGCCCTATATCCTGATCAGGTAAACGGAGTTATCCGCAGTCAAAATCAGTGTGCCAAGAACGGCTTAACAATCGGTATGAAACACGTCAGACAGCATTTGACCCAATGCGAGGTTGTATTGACGAACTAGATCGTTATAACGACCATAGAATTTGCGAAATGCTGACTTCAATCGAGACTGTTGAAATCCCTGTACCATCAACTTGTTTGTCAGTAGCTTACCTCGATTTAAAAACTGACTATACCCAGAACAAGCTCTTGCATATCGAATAAGTTGAGATATATAAACACCATATGCAGGTGATAATGGAATATTGCTACACAAATATGGGAAGTTGACGATGGAGAAACTGAAATCATCCCGTTTGTCATACAGTTGTGTTGTCAGTTTGCTGTTAATGTCTACTTTCAATAAAATATCTAAGTATGAAACAGAAGTGGACGACTCTATGGTGTCCTTTATTTCGAGCTCACAGGGATATATCAAATCGACATATGAATGAAAGCTATCATTGTTAGTAGACAAAACGTCATCGATATATCTAAAATTCGAATTGAAGGTCACAGCGAGAGATTTTTTCTTCTCACGTAGAAGTTTTTGAATAAATTCTGCTTCATATGAATATAAAAACAGGTCAGCTAACAAAGGAGCACAATTCGTGCCCATGGGAATTCCAACAGACTGTTGGAAGACCTGATCACCAAAAACCACGAAGATATTGTCAATGAGGAACTCTAGTATTTTTTGTTTCCAACTTCAGAGTACTTGTGCGTGGAATCAGAGTGGTGTTTAAAAAAGTAAGTTTTTGAATGACTGATCACTAGATATGAATATTTCCGTTTTCGTTTTTGTTGAAGAAGCAACTGTCTATGATGTCAAAAAGTCTAGTCTTTAATTTATCGTGAGGAATAGTCGTGTATAGTGTTGAAAAGTCATAGGTTTTAATGCTATTGATTTGGGAAAATTTCTGTGATTCAAGTTTACTAAAAGTTCTTTAGAATTTTTTAGAATCCACATTAGAATACTGGCATATGTAGTCGCACAGTAAGTTTGAAGTTTCTCCTTCACAGCTGTTAACATTTTTGTGAGGAGCAAAGATAGGGGCTTGGTAGAGCACTTACTGGATCCAGCAATGTATCTTTGTTTGTAAGGGTTTTTATGTAGTTTAGGAATCCAGTATAGGTACGGTAACTCATATTCATTCGACCCATTGACTGGAATATTAAATGTGTCTAAAACTGAAGCATGGTTTTGAAGAATTTCATCTTTTGAAAGGGCAGTTGGAGTATAAGTATGATTACCAAAAGTGGAATTAATGCCAAGTTCGTTTAAAATACAGTTGTAATAATGAGCCTTACAAACAAAGACAATGTTGTTACTAGCTTTGTCAGCTGGAACCAAAACATATTCCTCATGTAACCTATCTAATTCTTTTATCACTTCTGGTTTACTATACACAGAAGGATAGATGGTACGTACTTTTGTTTTCATGTGTCTAATGCGGGATTTTAATATCCCTCTTATGCTTTTAACCCATTCTGACAATGTATCAAGTTCTTCTTTTTCATATTTAGCCCATCGTCTGGCATAATCTTTGACAGAACTCATAATAGAGATGAAGTTCTGTCGCCAATTAAAAGACCGAGGTTCTCTGTATTTAGAACCTTTAAGAATAAGTGATTTGAGGTCCTCATTTTCAACTATATCAACATCACCAGTAATGACATGTCCAGCTGCACTATAGTTGAAAGAAGATGAAGAACAAGAACATGTTGGTGGATTACGTATAAGATGGTCTATATCTAAGCACTGCAAAGTTTGTTTATAATTAAAAAGTTTGAATGCAATAGTAGAAGTATAGCTGTAGGAAATACAGGGTGTAGACTTGAACTTGAAATAAGTTGGAATACACGACTGAACCCTTTTATGACGAAGAATGTTGCTTATGTTGACGGCATCTACTCCTTTGTTTGTAAATTTGAGCTTAAGGAACTGGCGGCATGATTTGGAAGGAATATCATCCATGGTCCATGCTGGTTTATAGAGCCTGTGGTAGGCAACATCCATAATCATAGAGTTCAGTCTATATTCAGGTGTTGAAAAATCCAAGTATAGACTAGTCATAGCTTCTTCAAATAACGTGTGTAAAACCCTCAATGGGATAGAGTAAAGTTTTGTACGAATATGATGTGGACCTAATTGTCTGTTGACGTGAGGCAAAAGTGAATCAAACGTGACATCATTTATAACATTATATAACATTATATGAATTTTCATTTGCTGAATCAAGTCCTTTAATGCCACATTCCCAATATCATTAGCCCCACAGTGTAAAATCAAATAACGAGGTACATCATTAACCTTCATAAGCGACTTGATTTTGCTGTATATGTCCCCCCAAATCATGCCACCTTTACCCTTCCACCATATGCGACATCCAATTCTTTCCAGACCCAAGTTGACACCATCTGGTCTACCTCTAGCAGCAATGAAAGCTCTCTTTACATTTTATGATCCTACACACCATATCAGACAATCTGAAATGACTTGCTTTATGTTAGATTATACCTGGCAAAATTGAATTAAGTTGCATGAAAGCATATTTTAACAGGATGTAATAGAATTATTTCCTAATGTATGTTTGGTATGATTTGGACTTCCATCTGCCAGCTCGACATATTTCATCTTCTGACAAACCCAACATAGCAGCGGTGGTTGCTGCCCCAATTCAAAAGGAATGAGTTTTGAACTTGCTGGAATCAAGACCTAAAGCTCTAGTAGCTTTATGCAATACTGCAGTAAACTGCACCCTGGTAAGGGGCCGACCGCCAAAATGACAAAATAAAATACCAGGAACTTGAGGTCTTACATTCAAATAATCTGATATAATGCTGACTGGCTTGATATTAGAGTGGAACTTGTTGTTTTCAATCATGATAATTTCCCCTTTGCCATCTTGATCTGTTTTAGAATGCTTTAGTAATATTCTTAATTTGCTTTGTTTTGGTAAGAATTCTAAGTCCTGAAAGCTGACTGCATGGTTGGTATTATGAGAACTACCTCCTCTTAACTCCCCCACTCTGAAAAACCCAAAAAAGGCCATAGAATATGCAGCCGCAAAAAGCTTAACTTCATAGTGATTGAACCAAACAACTGGTAAAATGTGTAATATTTTCTCTAATAAATCTAAAGTAATTGGCAATCTTGAATCATGGGTGCTAGCCTTTCTCCTATAACCTTCCAACATTTTTATAACCAAGAAATTTTGTGTTAGATCAAAATGATTTCAAAGCTTTAAATGGTATGATATTCCAGCAACATATAATTTTGCTGTCTTTTGTGCAAGATTTCTAACTGACATAAAAGCTATAAACTTGACAATGTAATCTAATGTTGGTGGCCATATCTTTTCTAGCTCAAAATAAGAAAGAAAATATTCAAAACACTTCATTCCCTGACTATATGATGCTTGTGTACTTTGAGCAGTGGCACATTTTAGCAAAAGATCTACTTCACTCCTAACATCGCTATGTGAAATTATACAGGTATAAGCTCTGGGTCCTGGTCTGCTTGTGGTGCCAAGGTGCGGAATTTCTGAAATTGTTTCCGAGATAAAGCATCAGCTATGCTGTTTACCTTACCAAAAATGTGTTGTGCTTTGAACATGATATTATTCTCCCACAACAGAAGAACCATTTTTCTGACCAATATCATTATCCTCTTGGATTTTGAAGTTTGTTTATTAATGATAGACACTAAGGCACGATTGTCAGTATACACAATTATTTTTTGGTTTTGAAACAACTTGTGACCTCACAAAGAAATAGACAGCAAAATAGGCATCAATTCCAAGAATGACATTTCTTTAAATATTTCCTCTCCCCAATCTGTGGGCCATGGCCAAAAACACCAATGACCATTACAATAAGCCCCACAACCTAGAGAACTATTCCCTGAACTATCTGTATACAAATTTATGTTCTGATTGCTTATCCATTCTTTGTCTTGTATCAGTCTGACCCCATTGAAATTTTCTAAGAAATAAAGCCACATTCTGACATCTTCCTTAAATTCCTCAGTAATCTTAATATGATGGTGGGATTTTTTAATGCCGCTTGTGGCATCATAAAACCTCCTATTAAATGCCCTAGCATTAGGTACCCCTTCACTGAAAAAATTAAGACTACCTACCAAGCTCTGAATTTCCTTAAGCTGAAGAGACCTTTTCAACAAGGTAAAATTTAATAAACTTTTAATTGTACAACCTTGTCTGAAGGAATCCTAACCACCATATCAACAGTATCTATTTCCAAACCTAAAAATACAATTTTTGTTGCTGGGTCTGCAGTTTTGTCATGTGCAAGTGGTAAACCAATGTGATCACTCAAGTTTGAAAAACCCTCCATTAACCTTAAAGATTCATCTGAACCTACATGACCCAAAAATAGAAAATCATCTAAATAATGAAATATTGTGTCAAGCCCAGTCCGCCATTTCAACTCCCAATGGAGAAAAGTAGAAAACTTTTCAAATAAACAACATGAAATAGCACAGCCCATTGGCAAACACTTGTCATGTACATGTAATACTTTGCCTCAAACTTAAACCCTAACAAATCAAAGTCTCCAGGATGAATGATTAATAATCTAAATGCTGACTTTATATCCATTGTTGCCAACTGTGTTCCTTTCCCCATTTTAACTACTACCTCTAGAGCCTGATCTAATGATGCATATGCTACAGAACACCTATCCGGATCAATAAAATGATTAACACCCTGATTTTCTGGAAAAGACAAATGAGTGATTAGTCTCCATTTCCATCTGCTTTTGGTACTAGCCCAATAGGTGAAACTGTTAAATTAGTACATGTAATAGGTTTACTGTCAAATGGCCCAGATATACGACCTAGTCCTACTTCACTTAGTATTTTATTTTTTGTTTCCTCAAAATGATCACTGACAGACTTGAGATTTCTTGATTCTCTCCCTATTCGGGGACCCTCATAACCTAATCGAAAACCATCAGCCAACTCCTTTGCAATATTTTGGTCAGCATAGTTTTTTTTAACAAACTAATTAATTTTCCAACTTTGATAGGTGTTTTACCTAAACACCAAACATTAGAAGGATCCCTTATTTCCCCTACTTTGATATACACCCCCCCCCCTTCCTCTCGAGCTGTAATGATGGGCTGTGTTTGATCTTCCTTGGGCACGAAAATTATGAGGGCCCCCAAATCCCATTTGAGAAGGGCCCCATTCCTTATTAGAACAGAGTGCATAAGGATGACTACCATTACATTTGATGCAAGAATGAAGATAACCACGGGGAGTTTTGAAACAGGACCCCTGATAATTGTATGTGTAACACTTTCTAAACTGACCCTGGTTAATTGGAACAGCAGTCATGTCCTTTGTGTTAAAGGCTTAAATTTCACTACATCAATGTATCCAGATTAATCCGATGAACTACATTAACTCAAAAATTATTTTTCCAGAAAATATTGAAAAGGAAGTAGAAGTTTATAACAGTAAAAATAAAACCTCGCTGCAACTACAAATTCTCCGGAATAAAATTCCGCAATAAATTGTATTGTGTACATCAAATGCATATGTAAGTAAATTAACTGTGCGTTCACACGACAAAAAATACACACAGGAGCAGATTGCTACAACGTATAAGCAAAAGTTAATTTGCACCTATCCGTGACTAGGTGCAAATTTACTTAGGTATACAGGTTTTCCATGTAAGTAAATCAGTTCATACGACAAGAATTGCTCACATTTACACATATGCAAAAAATACTTATGTATGCAAATCGTGTCGTATAAATGGGGTATAATGCAATTAAAATATCTGAAAAGTAAAATAGATGAACTGTACAAATAAAAGTTTTTTTCTCTTTCGTTTATTTAGATTCAAAATTTTAGATTTAAAAAACATTAACTTCTTCCCAACTTCACTATTTCAAATGTTAGATACTAGTACATATGTAAATAACGATAGAGTTCAGATGTCTGAATGAATTTTGATATACCATTATACTATTTCAATAATTTCCTTTTTTTTTTTTTAAAAATCATAAGATGATGATTGTTCAATATACACAAGATCCTGCTCAAAATAAAAAAAAGAAAGAAGAATTCCTGGGTCTAGATAAGCTAGAGAAATCTAGTAATAGAACTGGAAACGGATACAAAGCTAAAATGTAAGAAGGGGGGGGGGGGGAGCGTACTGTTATTTAGAGGGAAATTCTATACTGGGGCGGTTTTTCCTAGGGGGAAATTTTGGCCCGGGTTAATTCTTCTTGGGGGCGAATTCTATGCTAGGCCCATCTTTCTGGGGGCATATCTATCCCGGTCCCGTTTTTTCGGAGGAAAAGTCTCTGCGAGGGGAAATTCTATGCTACAACACCGGGTTTAAAACATGATTTTTTTTCTTTAAAAATTGCCGGAAAATGGAAAACTTCAGACCCTACATATGTATATAGATAATGTGAACATTTAATAACAATCATTTTCTGAAACTATATAACCCTTTGATTATAAATCAGATTATTTGCATGGGGACCTTTTTCAGGTGTGGGGCAAAAATCTAAAATTTGGAAAACTAATAGCCGAAAACTGGAAAAATTCTTCAGATCTGATATAGATGTCATTGACATTTGCAAACAAGTATTTTGTGAACGTATGTAACCCTTTGATTATATATCAAGTTGTCTGACATAAATATGTGGGGACATTTACAAGGTTTGGGGTAAAACATGATTTTTTCTTTAAAAATCGCCGAAAAATGGAAAACTTCTTCAGATCCTATAAAGACAATATAGACCTTTGAAAACAATCATTTTCTGAAAGTATGTAATCTTCTAACTATAATTCAGATTGTTTGCATGGATACCTTTTCCAGTTTTTGAGGCAAGATGTTTCACATAAATATGAGGGGAGATTTACTACTTCTGGGTTTAAAACATGGAGTTTTTTTTTCTTTAAAAATTGCCGGAAAATGGAAAACTTCTTCAAATCCTTTATAAGGTAAACTTCGATAGCTGAAAAATTGTTGAGTGTGGCGGAAAACATCAATCAATCAATCAATCAATCAGTCAGTCAATATCTCGAACTTGTTAGGACCGAAGAAAAACTTCAAGATGTCCAAAGGTTCGAGAAATCGAAGTTAATGAATTTGACACCATTACTGTGTAATGTTTTATGTTGCATGTTTTATTTAGGTAAATAAACACCTTTAAAAGCGGTAAAAGTTTTAGTTCGAAATTAGGGATGTTTTAATACGTTTGCATTGGCATGCACATTGTACATATCTATTACTTTATTTGATACTTCAACACTTACATTTTACGAATTTCGGTCTTATATCATAGTGGTAATCAGTTACCACGTTTACTTGAGTATTTCTGATACTCGGATTTGCCATACTTACACAATGACGTCTAGAATCCCCACAAATATTTTAGTTAAATATTTTAATAAATCATCCCAGTTCTGTTAAATAATAATTATTCAAATGAGTAAACTCAGGGCTACGCGGCTTTCATTAGTCTGGCGCGGTCCCCATTACTGCCGCTCGAGTGTAAGAAACCCCATTCGGCATTTGTAGTATTTTCAATAATCAAGAGCTAATTTTACCTTTAGATAATCTTTATATTTTAATTTCTATTAATTATTCGTGTTTATGATCAATGAAGACCGAGTACATCACTAGTTTCAAATATTATGAATAGATACAAATATCAACAGGGTTTAAATTGACTGGCTACCTGCTTTTATACAGTCAGTACTTCGTTTGGGAGACTTTATAATCGGTAGATTATAATCATATCTTGTTCATATGATGATTTAATTTTTTGTTTTATTCACGATACAGTATGATATTTTACACTTATTCCGTTGACTATCTTATACTGTTGTAGCAGTTAGCCATTTTCAATGCAATAGTCGCTTAATGACTTTATCTACTTTTGATCACATGGAATGGTATTCATTACCGGGGAAATCGCTTTGGTGGATTTTATATGCTGCATTTCTGCTGTGAATCATTATTTACCACTCTCGATGTTTCTTGTGTGCTGTCTGTATTGACGTCGATAGTTTCTAATGTTTAGCACAAATCATTTTCTTTTAAACATGCTATTTTCTATCAAGCAATCTATATAATGTAAACAAAAACATGGCACGAGCCTTGTTTACATAACAAAGAATTGTGAGTGTTGTATCTCACTTGTAACTCAAAAACTGATATTCAAATTTTGGTTGACCATTAGAAATACGTTAGTTAAGCACTGTAAAATATAAAAATGGGAAAATAAAAGTTTCAGCTCAACCGGGTCCATCCCCCTTTAAACATATCTTCAATATTCTGAATAATACTCTACTGCAGAATATATAGTCTTGTATTTACATTAATTGCTCTCAAGAAAGCAGAGTTCTTTTTTTTCATTTCCAAAGTATGTGTTTATTCTTCAATGAGCACAAATTTACTTTCTCCACCATCTGGGAGTATTAGTCCTCCTTGGACAGTTCTAGTTGACTTGCATTCTTTTGATAAAACAGCGTGGCATGAGGGCGTCATTAGCATGACAAGGCAAACGGTAGTCATGTTAGATTGTTTTGTTTTATGTCCTTTCAAGTATGTTTCTCTCATTTGAGACGTCAATTAGTTGTAGATAAAGTGCCATCAATTATCATCTTTGCATGGCGCTTTTAAAGGTCGTTGACGTGAGGGTTCTTTATCGTTTTTCCGTTTGTACTGTCATACCGGGAAAAACATTGGTTTTCAATTATAATGCCGAAGGGCAAAGGGACAGTCGCTATCCTACGTTTGACACTAGAAATTAACATTACCTTTAATAAAAATGACCATTCAGTTTTAAAGATTGAACGAGGCATAAACATGACCACTTCTAACGTACGTACGACTGTTAAGCCCATGTGACTCTTGTTAATGAGACAAATCGCACTTAGATTAGTAAGTCAAGTTTTGGTCATTGCAACGACATCGAGTTATCGATTGTCTGATTAGTCTGGGATGTCAACTGTCATTTAAATAGACATTTATGCCCAAACCTACCATTAATAAGAAGGCAGTATTGTACATATTCAAAACTTTTATTAGATGCAATGTTTAGAATAGCTTTGCCGTGGTTTTATTAGATGCAATGTTTAGAATAGCTTTGCCGTGGTTTGGTAGCTCACAGTAATAGAAACGTTATGATTGTGCATCAAAGTTGTGAATACCAACTGCGTGTCCTTGTTGACAGCTAAAAAATTTAAAACATTAATGATACAAAGGAAAGGATGGGTTTGAAATACATAAAAAAAAAAAAAAAAATCTATAAACACTGCAAAGAAATTAATTTCCGAATAAATCTGCTTGAAAAGACTACAAATAAAATGGTCACTAAAATCCCAAAGTGCAGGGGTTCATTCAGCAGAAAACCGATTATGCTCACGTCTATTTCCCTATTGTTACAACCAGTTTGTCTAAAACACAAGGATTTCTATCGGCAGCGACTGAAGTAGAGAGTAGAGAAACATTTCATTTATCCATGCATGTATACGTGCTTCATGCGGAACCCATGACGTTCAAGCTTTGAATAGATGGGGATTAGTTTTTAAAATCTCGAGCATTGACACACTGTAACTGTGACCGAGCAAAGTAAATTTTGCTAAATGTTCATAAAGCTCTTAATTTGTTTCGTACTAAAATCATAAAAAACCGAGAAATTCTCCATTTTGTACCTGCACTCTCGGAATGATTATAAAGTGAGAAGGTCGGCTGATAGCCGTGGTCGCCTGTGTCTTCCAATTTGAATTATAATTTAATATGACATCCAATTTCGTAGCTGTATGGCACTAACCTTTACCTGTCAAAAGTTGTTATCTTGATGAAGTGAAACAAACTCTTAGTTTGTCGTATTTCGAAACGAAACAATACGGCAACTCTAAACAGGAGAATGTGCGCTAGAATGATAGGTACACAACATTATGGTGTAATTCTCTGCAGAATGAGATTAGCTACGTACAGGAAGATTTCGGATTCAAGATCGTGACTGTAAAGTTGAGGTAAATATTATCCCAGTTGCTGTAAACGATGTGCTCCATAATATGCACATATTAATGAACACTTGGCTTTTTTTATGTTTAGATGCGTATACAGATAAGTTTACTCACAACACTGGTGCAGAACTCATTGATTTGTGAGTTACGCCTTTCGGAGTTTCTTGGGCTTGCTATTTGAACAAAAATGATTTGTCATGCTTGTACACCACATCACAACATGATAACATAGTGAAGACTGAATTAGAGAGGAAACCAAATCAATTCTGAACTGCTGTATTCAATGGTTTTCCATCAACCTCAGACTTCTCTTTTGAACTTTTACCGCGTGAGGGTGCCTGTGTTGCAGCTGTGGTACCACGTGACTGCAGGTGTGTTCTCACAGATCCACGAGACTCTGGCGGATGGAATTCTGGATCATAATGCGACAAACGATTCACGACTTCTTGGATATCATCTTCGTTGTATTTTTTCATTTCCTTTGTCCAACTAGGCTCTGGTGTAGGTATTGGGTATCCACGTGATTCTGGGACTCGGTATTTATCATATGTAGACAATCTCTTCACAATCGTGCTCACCTCTTTGGGAGAATAAGGAAGGTATGATGTAATGGGGAGGTTTTTTCTAATTGGTGGGAAAAAGGGTCTCTCATGAAATACATTGTCAGATCTTGCAGCATAAGTTGGATCATTAGATGGATTTTGAACATAACGACGGAGGCGCAAGTCAGGTTTCGGTCTTTGCGTTTCATGCATTCGTTTCTGGTTCTTGAGGACTTTCTTGGCAAGTTTCCGTTGAGAATTGTCGTAAACATCCTTCGGTAAAAACTTTCTAGAGACATTTTTGTAAATTGTATTGTACATCCCTACTTCACTTTTGCAAGGAGCAACAGTCTTGTAGTGCAGTAAATTGGCATAGCCTGACCATCCAATAGGTGCGCAAGTCACCATGATTTCAGCAGATAATTTCCCGAAAAAATGAACCAAATTGCTTCTCTGAAAAGTAAAACTACTTTCGTAATTCAATATCAAAACAATATACTCCGTAAGCATATTATAACTATTAGCTGTTCATAATCCCCGTTAAACCTTGAATTGTGGTAGGCCTGATTACGCAGTCACATTAAATTGTTAATCAAAACATGTAAAGGAGTGTGAGCCCGGTTTAACATTTGCGTGAACCTGATAAAAGTTGGCAGCTATACAGGATCTTGTTAAAGACTGCAATCAGTGGTATCTTTACCAAGGTAAGATATCGGCTTTACTGCACTGTGAAGAAAATCTTTGCTGCGTAACAAAAGACAGGATTTAAAGTACAATTCTGTATTCTCCCCCACCCGTAGTTCAGTATTTCCCACACCCGTAGTTCTGTATTCTCACCACCCGTAGTTCTGTATTCTCCTCCACCCGTAGTTCTGTATTCTCCCCACCCGTAGTACTGTATTGTGCCTAACAGTTCTGTATTCTCCCCACCCGTAGTTCTGTATTGTCCCCACCCGTAGTTCTGTATCCCCCCCCCCCCAGAGTTCTGTATTTCCCTCACTCGTAGTTCTGTATTCTCCCCCACCCGAGTTCTGTATTCTCCCCACCCGTAGTACTGTATTGTGCCTAACAGTTCTGTATTCTCCCCCACCCGTAGTTCTGTATTGTCCCCACTCGTAGTTCTGTATTGTCCCCCAGTCCTGTATTTCCCTCACCCGTAGTTCTGTATTGTCCCCCACCCATAGTTCTGTATTGTCCCCACCCGTAGTTCTGTATTTTCCCCCACAGTTCTGTATTTCCCTCACCCGTAGTTTTGTATTGTCCCCCACCCGTAGTTCTGTATTATCTCCATCCGTAGTTCTGTATTCTCCCCACCCGTAGTTCTGTATTCTTCCCCACCTGTAGTTCTGTATTTCCCCCACCAGTAGTTCTGTATTCTCCCCCACCCGTAGTTCTGTATTTTCCCACACCCGTAGTTCTGTATTCTCCCCCACCTGTAGTTCTGTATTCTCCCCACTCGTAGTTCTTTATTGTCTACACCCGTAGTTCTGTATTCTCACCACCCGTAGTTTTATATTGTCCCCCACAGTTCTGAATTCTCCCCCACCTGTAGTTCTGTATTCTCCCCATCCGTAGTTCTGTATTCTTCCCCACCCGTAGTTCTGTATTTCCCCCACCAGTAGTTCTGTATTCTCCCCCACCCGTAGTTCTGTATTTTCCCACACCCGTAGTTCTGTATTCTCCCCCACCTGTAGTTCTGTATTCTCCCCACTCGTAGTTCTTTATTGTCTACACCCGTAGTTCTGTATTCTCACCACCCGTAGTTTTGTATTGTCCCCCACAGTTCTGAATTCTCCCCCACCTGTAGTTCTGTATTCTCCCCATCCGTAGTTCTGTATTCTTCCCCACTCGTAGTTCTGTATTCTCCCCCACCCGTAGTTCTGTATTTTCCCACACCCGTAGTTCTGTATTCTCCCCCACCCGTAGTTCTTCATTGTCTACACCCGTAGTTCTGTATTCTCCCCACCCGTAGTTTTGTATTGTCCCCCGCAGTTCTGAATTCTCCCCACCTGTAGTTCTGTATTGTCCCCACCCGTAGTTCTGTATTGTCCCCACCTGTAGTTCTGTATTGTCCCCACCCGTAGTTCTGTATTTTCCCCCAGAGTTCTGTATTTCCCTCACCCGTAGTTCTGTATTGTCCCCACCCGTAGTTCTGTATTGTCTCCCACAGTTCTGTATTTCCCTCACCCGTAGTTCTGTATTGTCCCCCACCCATAGTTCTGTATTGTCCCCACCCATAGTTCTCTATTTTCCCCCACAGTTCTGTATTTCCCTCACCCGTAGTTCTGTATTCTCCCCACCCGTAGTTCTGTATTCTCTCCACCCGTAGTCCTGTATTCTGCTCACCCGTAGTTCTGTATTCTCTCCACCCGTAGTTCTGTATTGTCCCCACCTGTAGTTCTGTATTCTCCCAACCCATAGTTCTGTATTCTCCCGGCATATACACCCCATACCACCACCTGTGCACCACTACTGGCACACCAGATGCCATCACTTACAGCTTCTTTAACATTACTCTCAACATCACCTATATAGTTTGGCATTTCTTAGCATAGCAATATTAACGAAAGAGATTGATCTACCGTTTTTAGTTTGCATGTGCCACCACCATACTACCACCCACATTTTATTAACACCACATACCATCACCCATACCACCACTGATATACCACTTACCACCACCTATACACCACATACCACCACTCAAACACCACATACCGCCACCTATACACCCAATACCACCACCTGTGCACCACTACTGGCACACCAGATGCCATCACTTACATCTTCTTTAACATAACTCACACCACTACCCATATAGGTCCTAAGTTATGCATGTCTTTGCATACGAATATTAATGAAAGAGATTGATCTACCGTTATTAGTTTAAATGTGTCACTACCATACTACCACCCACATTTTATCAACACCACACATCACCACTTATACATCCCCATACCACCACTTGTACACCACAGACTACCACCTATACCCTACATAACACCTACTTAGGCCTTTGTATTGAATCTTATGTGATTGATTTTTATACGCCCGTCTTAAGACGGGACGTATTATGGTATGGCGTTCATGTCCGTCCGTCTGTCTGTCTGTCCGTCCGTCTGTTAGCTTTTTCGTGTCCGACCCGTAACTTAAATACTACAAGGCCTAGAATCATCAAACTTTGTCTGTAGATACATCTTGGGTAGAAGGTGTGTCGCACATTAAAACCAGGTCACTGTGACTTTGCATTAAGAAGATATCCGTCTGTCCGTCCGTCTGTTAGCTTTTTCGTGTCCGACCCGTAACTTAAATACTACAAGGCCTAGAATCATCAAACTTTGTCTGTAGATACATCTTGGGTAGAAGGTGTGTCGCACATTAAAACCAGGTCACTGTGACTTTGCATTAAGAAGATATGGCCATATATGGCAAAAACTTGTCCGGCTCATAACTTGAAAACTATTAGACCTAGAATCACCAAAATTGGTCAACTAATGCATCTTAGGTAGAAGGTGTGTCGCATCCTACTTTAAGGTCACTGTGACATTTAATTAAGTTGATATAAAAAAAAATGTTTTAATGGGTACAATCTATACTGTTAACAATATGTGACGGGCGTATCATGTGCCGTGGCGGTGCACTTTATTTATTGTTGAACTGGAAAATGTTTCACTCAGAAGGAGACGTCATTACTGCCCGTGAAGGACTGCAAAATTTAGTCCTATGCTCGGCGCTTACGGCCTTTGAGCAGGGAGGGATCTTTATCGTGCCACACCTGCTGCGACACGGGACCTAGGTTTTTGCAATCTCATCCGAAAGACCGCCACATTTCATTTCATTGTAATCTATCATCATGGGTAGACCATCACCAAAGAGTAAATTAGTGAAAACGTTACGCCGTTTACAGCGGGAACGGGATTCCGCGCAACGGGCCCATCTCATTGAATTAAAGCCTTACTCAACTGGTTTTCCATGGGGGCTAAAAATTTATTGCAAGGGGTCTTACCCGTGAATAAACTCACGGAGTGGTTCATTCGAACACATCGTCACGACCTGAGTGCCATTGGCGATAAGCATGCCAATGAGGAAGAATGTAAAAATGCCATTTTGAAACGGGGTGGGGCCGGGTTCTTGGGAGGAACCATCATACGTCATTTGTTCAAGTGGGGAAGGACTCAAAAACGTAAAAGTCGTCCCCGTAATGTAGTGAGAGTAGTGAAGCAAAAGAAAAACCGCGTGTTACCCGCTTCCCTCTTAAAACTCGCTAAGAAAAGAAAAAAAAAGTTCCCAAGAAAGCCCCCAAGAGAGTCCCTAAACTCATCATTCACCGCAAGACCCCCGGTCCAAAAGCCAGCGTCCTACCGCCCCATCTCTTGCGTTTTGCTAAATTTCCTCAGAAGAAAAAGACCCCTAAACTCATCGTGAAGATACTGTTTACGAAATATATGAGTCTGACACCTCACAACACTCCGCCCAAGAGAACCAAGACTTTAGTGGAACTGCAACAAGGAATAGGGGCTAAGAAAATGGAGCGAGCCATGAGTGGGCCCATAGGAAGTTCTAGAACCAGTGATACGGCCTTCCCCAGCTTTCGCGAAGTGGTTTTTTTTGTTCTACACCAATCACAACACTACCTATACATGTTTGAAAATTGATAGTTTTACATATCAATATCAACGAAAGAGATAGATCTACCGTTATTACTTTGTATGTATCACCATCATACTACCACGCACTTTCCCATTAACACCACCATACTACCACTCACATTTCCATTAACACCACCTGTACACCACATTCCACCACCTGTACACCACATACCACCACCTGTACACCACTACTGGCACATCAGATGCTATCACTTACATCTTTTTTAACATTACTCACACCACTACCTATACAGGTCTGAGAATTGATAATTTTACATATCAATATCAACGAAAGAGATATATCTACCGTTATTAGTTTGCATGTATTATCATCATACTACCATGCATATTTCCATTAACACCACCATACCACCACTAACATTTCCATTAACACCACCTATACACCACATACCACATCTCATACACCACCTATACACCACTCAAACACCATATACCACCACCTATACAACCCATACCACCACCTGTAGACCACTACTGGCACACCAGATGCCATCACTTACAGCTTCTTTAACATTACTCACAACACTACCTATATAGTTTTGCATTTCTTAGCATAACAATATTAATGAAAGAGATTGATCTACCGTTTTTAGTTTGCATGTGTCACCACCATACAATCACTCACATTTCCATTTGCACCACATACCATCACCTGATTTAGCGTTATCAGTTTGCATGTTTCACAATTATTTTGAAATATATAGCGTAAAACTATATGGGATCCGAGTTAGAATGTCCTCACTTCCCCTTGCTCAAACCCCACAATATAGTGAACATATGCATAAACTCTTTGCATGACCGAATAGATGAGCTCATTGTTTACAAAACTAAGTCAAAGCGATTTTCAGAAAATACCCGCGTTTCCGAGAAGTCAAAACGAAAGTGCCTGAGTTCATTGTTTACGAAATACCCGCGTTTCCGAGAAATGAAAACGAAACCTGGCGGGTATTTATTTTCTCGCAGCTGTTCTGCACGCGTGGCAGTTGTTTCTCAGAAAATCGGTATCCCCACCAGGTGTTAAAGCACGTGCTAAACTGACACCTGCAACTTTGCACCTGCTTAGCCCCGCCTCTCGATAGCCTTTAACTCCGTGTGAAATTGTGTTTTATAAAACTTCCAAATAGCTGAAATCATTGTTTACGGAAGGAATACCCGCGTTTCCGAGAAATAAACGAAACCTGGTGGGTATTTATTTTCTCGCAGCTGTTCTGCACACGTGACAGTTGTTTTTCAGAAAATCGGGTTCTCTCACCGTAAAACGCCAGGTGTTCATCACGTGGTCAGTAAATTGTTATTCAAATTGTTGATTTGATAATTACATTGTTCATTGAATAAATGTGTAAACTTTCAACCATTGTTCTTTAATTCTTTTTATTTGAAATTTAACAAAAAGGAATACACAAGGAATACAAAACGTTCACACGCTATCACCCCACCTCGCCTGCTGGACATTAACAGCTCTGCCCACCTGCTCAGCTTGACCGCGCCAACCCCGCTTGACCGCGCCAGGTGGCCTCCCGGCCACCTGGCCAACTGCTTGACCCGTCTATAAAACCCCGCACTCCAAACCCCACTCCGTTGACCTCCCTATAAAACCTGCACTCAGTTGAACTCCCTATCGAGCCGCGTTATACTACTCACCATGAATTGTACATGGAAATACACACGTTATGTCGAAACACCTTAAATATACCAGCGTGGTCAGTTATGCTCATTTTGTATGGATGGGTGTTTTTAATAAATTCGATCAGTGCATACTATCTATTCAAGATTTATTACTGGATTCAGGTACTCTTCACACAATTGCTCTGAAAAAATATAGTTCCATTCATGATCAGCAGATACAACATTACAGCAAATGTTTAGAATATCGATGTGTATGTAATACGTAGAAGAAAACAAAATTAACTTCAAATGATTTTAAGAAAATCACTTTTTCACCAGAAATGTAAATAGGAAGTATTCATATTCCTACGCTAGCTGCCTCCTCAGTGTATTTCACGAAAATATATAGGTCATTCTTCGATTGACAATTATATTCCTTTCATGATTATTGTTCGTTAATTATCATACAATTACTTCTGATAGAGAATGTTAATCATTAATTTGTGTGTGTGTGTTTTTTCTTTTTTGATAAGGATTTCTATGTATAACAGAGCACTTCTGGTAAATGCCGATGATTTTGACATCGGCATTTGTCTTATACAATACGTACGACTACGAGTTATCGACCGTTATAAACAAGCATGACGCTTTGTCAACACGGCTTCATTGACGCTGGTATTAAATATATGTAATCAGAGCAGAGGAAAACAACTGAACAGAAAAAAGAATAAATGTGATATCTAAAGAAAAACATGTTACCACTGGTAATGGTTGAAACATGGATGAAAATTCATTGAATATGTATAAAAACCTAATTCATTACTTGAAAACTACTCACTGTGCACCCTCATCTGGCTGTTGGATACTGGTAAACTCCCCTTGATGGCACAATTTATCAAACCCAGCCAATACAAAATTGCACCCATCAAGATAAATGCCCATGATCTTGATTAAAGGATAAATAATACGGAAGGGTTATAATAAATTAAATAGAGACCACAAAGAGTTTTTCATTTTTCGTGTGAAACATGTACTAAGTATGTTGCTTCGCTCGGCACCAAATCTCGTGGTACTCGAGAAAAGTTTACCAACATACACTTGGGTAAATGGCATTCATAATTGTTCAAATGAAGGGTCACACCCTTTTAAAAGGGAAGATGATTTAGAAATAGTGAAATGTGGTGACATCTTTTAAGAACCACTGGACCAGAAAAGAAAAAAACTTGTTTGAAAGCGTCGATTCAAAATTGTGCAAATCATGGCCCTTGGAGTAGTGTGGGCTCACCAAAGGCGACCAAATTTTAAAGGTAGCTCACAACACTAAAGCTTATACTCTTTATGACACTACGTCACAAAATGGCGATTTAAATGTTTTGTGAAATTATTTGTACCGATCGATTTGTTTGTTTATCATCGTAGCTCAGTGGTTAAAGCAATGGAGTGAAGGACTTCCGGTCTACTTGTTGTAGTGAGCACGAGGAAATTTTGTGTGTCGGAAAATTTACCTTTTTGCGTCTACTGTGAGTAGTATATTTGCCGACTGCTGTTCTGCAGAAGGCTTTATGTATATATGTTTCAATTTTCTGTGTAAAATAGTTAGACTTTGAGAACATTGTAAATAATTGTGCATAAACGTGAAATGGCAGCCACGTCGGGTGGCAGCCATCTTGGCGGATCAAACAATTTATTCAAAGACAGAAAGTACTGTCGTGAGAACACTGTGGTTGTAAATGTTAGAGACAATTCTCTCATCAAACCCGAGGGAATAATACAATTCGTCAATGAGAACTGTGGTTTGGGGTCTTTTTATGCATGTGTGCCTAAATCAGGTAATTTGTATGAACTTACTCTTGATGGAAAAGCACCAACACAATATTTGCTGGAAGGAATAAGACTTGGCAATGATTTGTTTGAATGTCGTGAAGTTGTACAGACTTAACTGATTGTTAGTTTTTTACACCTTCCTGCTTACATAGATGATGGAGAGATTGAACAAACTTTAACATCAATGGGTGTTGAATTGCTGTCACCTATTAACAGACGATTTTATCCTGGAACTACAATTGCTGACGGAACAAGGTACGTTAGGGTGAAACTACCTCCTCATATGCCCTCTTTTCCATACACTGTGAAATTTCAAAAGGAGTATCATAGGTGTATTCATAACGGTCAAATGAAAGTGTGTTCGCTGTGTTACGCGAGTGATCATTTATTTAGAGCATGTCCAAAATTTGTGTGCTTCAAGTGTAAGCAGCAAGGTCACTACGCGAGGGCCTGTAAAAATCACTTGTGTGAGCAGTGTGGTGAATGGACATTTAAATGCCAGTGTTGCATGAGTGATCACAGTTCTGAAGAAAACAATGAATTGGAAGTGTCTGAGGTGGAGAAAGAGGACGTGTTAGAGGGTAACACAAATATGGAAACAGAAGAGGCGAACGAAGGTGTGCAACATGAGAACGAAAATATAGACGAATCACTTATTTGTGCGGAAACAAAACAAAAGAAACATACTGAGACGACAGAAAATCAAATTATTGTGAATAAAAACGATAAAGTGAATATGTCTACTAATAAAAATGCCCCTAAGGATGGTGAAAACGAAATTCAAGAACGGGAATTGAATGAAGCCTCTCAAGATTGTGAAAACATGATTCAAGAGCGGAGTGAGAGTGACTCTAATGTAGGAACAGATTCGGAAAATGAAATCATCATCGTAGAGGGGAAAGGCAAAAGAAAAAAGAAATTGAAGAAGAAGAGAAACGCAAAAAAGAATAAATGAAATGGAAAGAATGGACAAACTCTTATTCTTAATTACAATCATGGTGATAGTAACTTCGTGGAACTGTAATGGATTGTGTAATGTAAATAAGATGAAAATGATATTTAGTTTATTGGATGAAAGGAAGTATGATATCATTGGTTTACAAGAAACTCATTGGCGAGATGACTTCATTGAAAAATATAAACATTTATGGAAAGGAAGTATTATGTACAATAACTCTGAGACGTCGTCAAAGGGTGTAGCTTTTTTGATTAGAAATGAATTAAAAGATAATATTCAATATGTAAAAGGGTGCGATGGTAGATTTCTACATATAAAATACAAAGAAAATGATGAAAATTTTGATATTATAAACATATATGCACCTAACGTTGCAAAAGAAAGGGCCAATTTTTTTCAAGATATGTCTAGTATCATTCCATATTCAGTGAATCTTATAATACTAGGTGATTTTAATAACACACTTGCAGAGATTGATAGATGTGGTAAGACACGTCATGTATATGACCAGGGTTACAAAGCCCTGTTCAATATGATGAATCAACATGGTGTAGCAGATTTATGGAGAAGTAGAAATAGAGGAGAAAAAGTTTTTTCAAGAAAAATGTTAGTAGGAAACATGTTAGTTCAAAGTAGAATAGATTACATTCTAGTTTCACACGTTATAAGAACATATGTTAGAAATATATTTTATGTTGAAACTACACTAAGCGATCATTCGATGGTCGTGATGTACTTGAATAATACTGTTTGTGAAAGAGGACCAGGGTTGTGGATACATAATAATTTGCTATTGAATGATGATACATATAAAACAAAAATCATAGAAATTATTGAAAGAGAAAAAAATTGTATATTATATGAAAATTCAATGTTGGTGTGGTGGGATAATTTGAAATACAAGCTCAAAAAGTTTTCTCAAAGTTTTAGCAAAACTAGAGCCAGGGAACGAAATAAAGAATATTATGGTTTACAAAACAAAATGCAAAGAATTTCACAAAATTTAGCAAATGGAGTGCAAGTTGATATTGAAAAATATGAAGCAATCAAACAAGAATTGTCAGATTTTGAAAATGAAAAGTGTCAGGGTGCAATACTTAGATCAAAAGCACAGTGGGCAAATGAATCAGATAAATGCACGAAATATTTTTTGAATTTAGAAAAACGAAGACAAGAATCAAATTCAGTAAAAGAATTGTTGAGTGACACAGAAGAAATAAAGAAGGATATTGATTCAATTTTAGAAATAGAGTACAATTTCTATTCTAACTTATATTCATCAGTGCGAATTGACTCTGAAAGTAAGGCACAGTTTTTGTCATATGTGAATAGAAAAATTGAAGAAAATGATAAGGAAATGTGTGAAAGGGATATTAACAAAGAAGAAATTGAAACTGCAATCAAGGAAATGGCTAATAATAAAAGCCCAGGATCTGATGGGTTGACTGTTGAATTTTATAAAATGTTTTTACCACAATTAAGAGATATTCTACTCAATTTATTTAAAGAAATTAACAGAAAACAAACGATGTCTAACTCTATGAAAATGGGTGTTATTACGTTGTTATACAAGAAGAAAGGAGATAAGAAATTGTTGAAAAACTGGAGGCCTATAAGCCTGTTAAATGTAGATTATAAGATAATAGCAAGAGTTATGGCAAATAGACTGAAACAGGTATTACCAAATATTGTGTCTGAAACACAGACTTGTTGTATAATAGGAAGAGATATTGCAGATACTCTAGTTAGCATTAGAGATGTGATTGATATGGTAGAGATGGATAATTTAGAGGGTTATGTGGTTAAAATTGATCAGGAAAAAGCTTTTGATAGAGTGAGTCATGAGTATTTACTTGATGTATTAGAAGTATTTGGTTTTGGAACCCAATTTAGAAAATGGGTACAGATATTTTATACGGATATATACAGTAGTGTAAAGTGTAATGGACATTTAACAAAATATTTTCCTATTAAAAATTCTGTTAGACAAGGTTGCCCAATATCTGCATTATTATATGTTTTATCAGCAGAACCTCTGAATTATGTCATGAAACAAAATACAGTAATAAGAGGCATTCCAATACCAATGTCAGAAAAGAATGGGTTGATGTTTCAACATGCTGATGATACTACAATGACAGTGTGTGACAAAAATTCTGTTTTTGAAGTTTTCAAAGTATTTGACATGTATGAAAAAGCATCTGGTGCCAAAATAAACATTCACAAGTCTGAAATAATGTGTATAGGAACTGGTAGAAGTTTTGAACAGGAAAAGATATCATTGAGTGTTTCTGAGACAAGTGTCATGAAAATTCTTGGTATCTATTTTGGCAAAAATGGAGTAGAGTGTGAAAATTTAAATTGGAGAGACAAAGTTAGAAACATTAAGCAAACTCTTAATTTATGGAGACAGAGATCCTTAGCAGTTCAAGGTAGAGCCACTTTAATTAATACCTTGTTCATGTCTAAATTATGGTACTCATTGTCAGTTATATCGATTCCACAATGGGCTAGAGACAGTATTCAAAAGGAGTGTACCAATTTTTTATGGAATTTTGGCTCACACTTGGTATCTTATAAAACAATAATTGGTGAAAAACACAATGGTGGTTTGAAAATAGCTGATATCTATCTAAAAATGTTATCATTTAGACTAAAGTTTCTTGCAAAGCACTTTTGTTGTAATAAAGATTTTCTGTGGAAACATATTTTTAGATATTTCCTATCAAAGATTCAAAATTTAGGAGCAGGAATGGAGATATTTTTACTACAGTTTAAGAAAACAGATTTAGAGGGTCTACCACAGTTTTACAATGAATTATTTTGTGCATGGTATGCCATAAAAGATTATATCATTGTTACAGAAAAAGAAAATGATGTTTTTAATTATTGTCTGTTTTTTAATCCGAAAGTACAAAGAAGAAACAAAATGTTGAATTGGAAAGATTTTATTAGTGCTAGTATTACACATGTCAAGGATATTTCATATGAAGTAATTCCGGGATTTTTACCAATATCATGTATTGTGGAGATTTTTCAAGAACAAAATTCAGAGGTAAATGTCTCACTGATTACAAAAAATTATAAGGATTTGTTATTATCTATTCCAGAAGAATGGAAAAATTATGTTCATGAAAATGAGTACAAAAGAACATGCTTTCAGCCAAATTTTGATATTTCATATAGAGATCAAAGGATAGTGTTCCAATCCGGTACAGTACAAATATTTTATAATTTGTTAGTTCAAAAAATGTTTCAAGAACCGGTGTCAAATATTTATTGGCGAGATAAACTTGATATCAATGATAAATCATTGAAAAGCGATGGGAAACGGTATGGGTGTTATACAAAACACCAGATATTACTGAACTGGATTTCAAAATTTTTCACAATATTATATTTACATATGAGAAACTTTTTAAGATAGGGAAGTCTGATTCTAAAATATGTCCAATTTGTATGCTAGAATGCGAGGATATAATGCATTTATTTATTAGATGTAAAGAGTTGGCTGAATTTAAGAACAATTTTGTTATTTATCATCTTGAATCGTTATTGAAAGATTGTGAAAGTGATGTTTTTAACAGATTAAACTTTGAAGAAATATTCATGACAGCATTACATAAGGGTATCAAAAACGTGAATGTATTTTTTGTAAATTATTTTATATCAGTATGCAGATTTTGTATTTATAGAAGAAGACAGATTTTTTTGCAAAGTGAAAAAAAAATAGATATTGAAAGGCTTTGTAGATATACATTGAGACATTACATTTCATATAACCATTATCAATTGACTGTTTTAGAAAAGAAAATGAACCTGTTTAAAAAGTTTTTCTTACATAGAAATCCTCTATTGAAAGAAACAGAGGGAATATTATTGTTCATATTTTAGATACAAAGTGTTTTAAATGTGATTGTAACTGATGATTAGTCTGTGATATCTGTTTAAATGTTAATCAATAAAAGAGAAAAAAAGAAAAAAAAGAAAGCAATGGACTGATGAACCGCATATCACGAGTTCAAATCCGCCAGAGTCTTTTGTTCATATGTGCCGAAATATTTTTTGTATATCGTGTTATTATCCAAATTTGCATATTTTCTGCCTTTTTTGGCATATATACTTATTATATATCATATCTTTTATGATTAAATCAATTGGTACTGATTTGAGAAACTATTTCAGGGTGTAGTGAACCACCTTGAATTGAGACATAAAGGAACAAATCTATTGGAACATTAAGCAGGTTATAAAAAAAATACTTGTCTGGAATAAAATCCTGGAAACAATGTGATGCCATAAGTGTAAGAAGTAAATCATGAAATACTATGGAAAATTAACGTACAGGTAAAGTTGAAAATATGATCAGTGAAATCGTTTCGATTTTTTGAAATTTACAAAACAAAATTCCCCTGTGAAACAAACTTTCAAAACGATATTTTTAAGTGGAAATCTCGAAGAACATGTTGATGCTGAATTTATTTTGTTTCATGAAGGTAGTTTTTCTGAAATTCGGGGATACTCTCCATTTCAACGCTAAAAACCATATAAATCGCTTATTGCTTGATTTAAACTCAAATTATTTTGGCTATTTTTTGTCAATACGCGTCTTTTAAACTTATTTTCAAAAATGTTGGAATCAAGACATAAGTTTCAATTGGTTTTAATATATATTTGAATAACTCAATTTTATCGATCTTTTACGCAACATCTTAATGGAAATTAACATAGGACGTGCAACACCTTTTTCAAGAACCACGGGTCATCATTAGCCATATTGATATGAAAGCATTCCAATGGAGTGCAGATTTGTATTTGATTAAATAATGGTCCCTGGGGCTAGGGTGGGACTAAAATATGGATGAAGTTTTACATGAGAATATATAGAGGGAATTTTAAAACATTCTTTTATTTAAGAGTTCAAGAACCACACAAGACCAAGATCATCTTTATATGCAAACATTCCCAAATTAACTAAACGCAAATACTAGTCTTCCTTTTTTTTAATGATAGATCATTGGTTTAGGAGTTGGGTAGGATAAATTTTACATAGTACATAGATATATTAAACAAACCAATCCTTTTACTCCTCTAGAACACAACGACAAGACCATGTTATTATGCTGTGTGGATTCAAATTTGGTTGAGATATCGCCCTGTGGGATCATTATATGGGGGTCAACAATTTTCATGGGAATAAAGGGCTTCAGGTAAAAATATTTCAAAAGTCTTCTGATGAAGAACAGCATGGTAAGTATGACTGTGAGCATTGTGACCCATGAACCTCTTGCCTCATAAAATGCTAACCTGGATTGTTATTGTGTTTATTATGGTACAAGGAGCCAGCCACAGATAATTACTAGTTAGTAGTAATGAAATTAGATGTTGCCGACTCAACAATGAATAATTAATCAATTATACTGGTATTTCGTTGGTGCTAAGAGCAGATTTTAATGATTAATTTACAAATAGGGGGTTTAAAGACAATTTCCTACGCCATACATGTATACGCTTCTTATTTGCGGTCGTATCATTCAAATGTTTAGAAGTGTAGAGTTTTCATTTGTGGGCAGTTTTCATAGCATAACTCGCGTAGTGGCGTGTATTTTTCGTGACTGTGTTTCGAGTTGTTCGAATTCTACCCGAACGACAGTAGTTATTATGCTCCCTCCTCCCAGAAGGGAGACATATTGTTTTAGTGTGAATTCTTCTTGCACTTCGCATGCAAAGTTTGTCCGGGCCATAAGTTTATCTTTTTACATAGGCCTTTGATATTTGGTATGTGAATAAGACGATGTGTCACACAGTATTTTAATGACCTTGACCTGTTAGGTAAAGGTCAAATAAAAGAATTTTGGACATTTTTATTTGCGAACCATAACTTTTTTGTCTTTTGACAGAGACCTTTGATATTTGGTATGTTGGTAAGTTTAATTTACTATCATATGTTCACAACACTGTTCCTTGGTTGAAGCTCATATACATATACGCGACTGGTATGTACCATAACTCTTAATTTTCCACTTTAAAGATGTTCCCGAAAAATCTTTTTAAAAACTATGGAAAACGGAAGGGGAGACATCAGTTTTAGTGTGTTAAAACAATTCTTCCAAGTTAGACCTTATAACTATAGCAAGACTTAAAATGTTATTCCAAGGCATAAGCATGATTTTTAAGTTAAATGTTTCACTCAAAACTCCACTGTTTGAATTAGACTGAACACATTGCAATGCTTATTATGGTATCTTGTACACATCTCAGAAAGCCAATAGGCTATGAAGTTTTGTAGTGACAGAAAACTTTTGATTTGATGCAGCGAAAATCATCTCCAACGACATTTTCCACAGATCACAGTCGATGATCAGAATTTTCTCTGCCAGTTAATCCCCCAGACTAATACGATTTACACATTTCTTAGTCATGTACACTGTAGTCGGTAAATATTTAAAAACACAACACGCTTGGGATTTAATAGCATTGAAATAAACTATTATTGTGCATACATCTAGCAGTACCCATTTCAAAAATCAAAATAAGAAATGTTGTAAAAGGCATCGGCTTGAAAGAGAAATCAAGACAAAAATTGTATCAAACTAGTTTAGATTTTCACAAAATTAGTCTCAATCTGATTAATAAAGAAAAGGTTTTGTAAACAGACGGGTTCAAACGGTCCCGCGAGATGGCTAATTCTGTAACAGACGGGTTCAAACGGTCCTGAGAGATGGCTAATTCTGTAACAGACGGGTTCAAACGGTCCCGCGAGATGGCTAATTCTGTAACAGACGGGTTCAAACGGTCCTGCGAGATGGCTAATTCTGAACATACAATATTTTTAATAAGATCTAATACTAGATGTTCCCAATCTACGATTCCACAATTTACGAATTAAAAAAAAATTCAATTGTCACAAACGATTGCTTGTTTTTTCCATTCTTTTATTCTCCTTACGGCTGAAGTGTTTCCCCGAGATTCGGGTGGGTGCTTTTCCTGGTCGAAGTCTGAGAGTCGGTCCACAATGCCTGTGACTTCCCTCTGGCTATAGAATTTACCACGACGTTTAGTTTGTGGAGTGATTTTTACGTATCCTTTGGATTCCGGAACCCTCGCTAAATCGCACATCGTAAGTCTCATCACTATGCGGTCTATATCGTCCGAGGTGTAGCTTGAATCTGAAGTCATGCACGTGGTCCGACCGACAGGTGGCAGATATATTTGTCGCTTGTGCATCAGGTGTGACGTAGACGGGGCAACAGTGGACACAGACGAGTCATACTTTGGTTTATATGACACTAAGTCCAGATTAGATGAATCACTCTTGTTCCACCTAGATTGGCGCTGTTTTTCGTGTATCCGTCTTTGTCTGGATAATATTCTTTTAGCTATTTTCCCATTTTCTTCGTCGTCTCGACTGCCCTTTGGTAACAGACTCTTCTTTACTCTTTTGTGAAGATTCAAAAATAGCCCATCATCTCGTTCTGGAATGACGGCCTTGTAGTGCATCGCTCTCCGGGATGTTGACCATCCTGTCGGTGCACGAGATGCCATTTTCAATATCAACTACACCACCATGATTTTAACCTGTGGTACGACACATTTACTGTATCCCGATAAATAAAAAGGAGATTTTCAACGTTAAGCGGGTTAACACAAAGTTCTTATTAATCATAATCTAACACTAAGCACTCACTTGGTATCATTCGTATTTATTTAAGTTAATTAAATTAAATGAAAAAAAGTGAAAGGACCAGAAAAGGATTCTGAAATATTTATATGGCTTTATTTTTTTGTCTTATGTGAAACAAGGTTGACAAGCCCAAGTAATAATTGTAGTTAGATTGATTGAGTTTTACAAGGGAGATCTAGATTTACAAAGGATTAGCAAGGGTTATTGACCCATTCCTTTTTCATAGAGGAATTAGTGGGGACTTCCATTACATACAGAAGTTCAAAGTAGAGATCTAACTCGACAATCATTGACAACGCGGGCTAATACTGGATAAGTTTCTGCTAAATTTATCCGTAAAATGTGGTGCTGTACGTTTTACTGTTTTTCTTTTTCGTAATTGATGTATTTCAATGTTTGACAATAATTAGCGTAATCATAATTTTCGGATTCGTATCACTACTACAATGTAATCTCGGTTGAGTTTCGGCTGTGCTGAATATTTGGACTGACGCCTTCACCGAATTTGGGAGCAGTCCTTCATAATTCATGTCTAGAAATTTACTTTCAGCTTCGACCGGTTGTAGCATATTAATGTGCACTTACATGTAGGTGACACTGCTGTTCGCTTCAAATCAGTTAGTTGACTATTAAACCAAATCTGTATCACTATTAATGCTGTATTACTTACCGTCTAAGTATGTAAATTCCATGAAATAAACCATCACTTATTTTTCCGTTGAAATGAAGACTTCTATGGTGCAATATTTTATCTCCCAAAATTCAATGTATCAATAACTAATATGTTGTACGGTGTGACCGTTGAAACGAGCGAAGCCCATTAAGGGGATATGATGCTGAGATGAAAGTAATTAGATTTTTCTGAAAATCATTTTATCATAGAAAGGAGGTCTCTCCTGCTTGAAAAATGACAATTTTTTATATATGTAAATGAGTTCGTTTCCATGGAAACAACCCCTGAACCTAACAATGTTGAAAAAACACAAAAGGCCAAAATTTAGCAGTTGTAGATCCAAAAATATGTACAACAAACAGGTTGTAATATGGCTATATTTAATGGCCATCATACAAACAGTCTATGTGCAGACACTATGATGTGAAAATATTTTCCACGTAACGCAAAAACAAATTGCCCAAAATTCAGTCCGAATTTCCTCAGCGCCTCTAAAAAATATCTTTTTGAGGATAGAGTTTTATAGGGAAAAGGTCAAAAACATTTACTGAATGTAATTAGATTTTAATTATTTTAATATGATTTAAAGATGGCATCCATAGCTAAAGGACTAACCAAAAATATTGGCATGTCAATGAATTGGTTAAAAAGATATGATAAACTGAAGGTCATCTGAGGTCATTGAAAATTGCTACAAATAAATCGGACTGATTTTTCTTTCTTTCTCTAAAACACATTTTTTTAAAAAAAACATCAAACACAACGTTTAAATCTTATGTTCTTAAAAGCGGTTAATTTCTGAAAATGTTTTAGTTGGTATGATAACGAATTTAATTTGGAAAGAAAACAGTCTGAATTTCCTCTGTCAGTTTTTTTTTTTTTTTTTTTTTTTTTGGTGTTTTTTTTTTTTTTTTTTTTTTTTTTTTTTGCATTTTGGGCGTTAATTGTTCAGATAAACGCCAAAAAATTATATCCGGTATGAATGTATATAGAATATTAGAAATTTCATATAGAGAATGCTTAAAGGTACCAAACCAAAAAAAAAAAAAAAACCACTTAAAATCATATCACCGACCAACCTAAATGTTCTGATCTCATTAAAAAACTTTAATACTTTAGTGAATCGTTAACCACAATAATCAAATGTTTGGCTCGAATTGTTTTGAACACAGCCTTATTTTGCTTTGAAAAAATAATTCAAACAAGTAGCAATCGGACATCCGATATTGATACCGTAATTGCGCCTTAGTATTTAATAATCTAAGATAGTCTTGTGCCATTAGTTGTAATTGAATCAGTGCATATAATTCATTTAAAAGTCTAAACTGTGAAAAATACAATAGAATTGACATGAATCAACGGATGATGGACGCGTATCGCAGATCTACATCATGTACCCCTCTAAACTGCAAATATTGTTTTAGATGTATGTGTAAATTATTTGATTGCTATTGATTCTAACTATTCTAAAGTTTCAACTGATATTCTGGTGAAACCTATTAATGTTTCGAAAAGGGAGGGGGTGTAACAAGTTGGGCGCACTAAACATTTTCATAAAACTATTAATGAAAGTTGAAGAAAACAAACAGTGATCAATCTCATAACTCCTATAAGGAATACAAAATAAAGAGTTGGACAAACACGGATCCCTGGACATACTAGAAGTGAGATCAGACTACTTTATTATTTTAAAAATTTATACAAGAATTATAATCAAATGTTTGGTTTTCTTTCTACGCAATCTGGGGAGGGGGTGGGATTGGGTCTATTTGAATATGGAATTTGGGTAACATGTATGCCCGTTTCAAAGTAGAGGAGAGGCAGTCTAGAGCACTCGTTTAAGTCAAGCCCCCCCCCCCCCCCCCCCCCCCGATCTGCAAATGAAAATTAGATGGGTAAAATACATGTACTATGTTAGATTTAAAGCATACAATAATTATTTGATGAGAACAGCAACAGGATGATAAAGTAAGTTTTGATTATGCCTATTCCGCATTTCCTCCGTTTTATGACATCTAGGTGTTTCAACACGTATCGGCCGATCTAATTTCAAATCCAAACATCTAACACTATATAATTTTGATTCAAATAAGCAATTAAACTTACGTACATTTCAATTATGTTTGCAAAAAATGCATGCATGCACCTCATTTGGACTTCATTTTCTCTGATGAATAAATCCATCGGTAATTAAATTCCGCCATGCATACGCAGAAATCAGTGCTAAATAATTCGTAGCCTGATTTGTATATCTCTACTTATTATGGTAAATGAGGTTACATGTATCATAGAACCAATGAATTCACAAGACGCAGACACAGTATATACAATTGTACATGTACCGGTATATACGTAAGCGGTACCACATGTACCTTTGTGCCGACAAAATGTTTAGTCCTCGGGTAAATATATTTTTCAATTATTTTTATTATTTACGAAATCTCGGAATATAATACAAAATATTTATTATTACTCTAGCATGATAAAAATTTTGTAGATTTTTTTAGCCCTAAGTTTACTGTCGTTCGATTTGGGTATATGTGCTTTTAAAATTGTGCAGAGATTCTGTTCGACGTGTTGCGACTCCGTCTTTCATTTCTATTTTGAGTCTATTTTGAAAAGAATACACAGGTCTAGAAATATATAATAACATGCAATACCGTGACATCTGTCAAACTCTGTCTGTTGTCAACGTAAACAACGTAAACATGGCGTCAAAAATCATGCGCTTATGTCGTTACCTCATATTTCCTAAAAACACGTCATAACGGCATTCATACAAAATTATTCAATCAAAATAAGGCCCCAGCTGTTATGATTTATGCTTTTGTATTTCTGAAATATGACTTTAGTCAAAGTCATAATCAATATATGTCACGACAATCATGACCTACGTACGTTAGTTCGAGTTGCGCAGTGACTTCAAAACGTCACAATCATATCCCCTTAACATCTTGCAACACGACTATCAAACTCCCCGTCGAGGCCTCATTACGTCACCTACGAATGGTTTATGAGCAAACGAACTCTGGTGGAAGTTTGAACGACTATTTTATCCGCCTCTTCATTTAACGCGGAAAATATAACGCGGTTGATGTAAACATTTACATTGTGACGTCATATTAGCTGCAATTTTTTTTTGCTTCTCTCAAACCAAGGAAAAACAAAACGTTTGAAGCTATGAGAAAGCTTGTCTGGAATTCAAAAACGTTTATGGTACTTTCTAAACAATCTAATTATTTTGATTACGGGATTAAGTATACCACAGTGGCGGCGACATTTTTCCTGAAGCATTATGAAGAGCAAATCACGTGACTCATATGCGTAATAATTGAAGCGAGCTCGTCGCAACGCGAGCTTCGCTCGCTAATATGTTGACGGTGCTACCGTTTGAGCGAGCGCAGCTACATATATTTTGTATTATTATATGATTGAATAATTCCTAGCTCTCGTAAGTTAATGCGAATTAAATCTGAACCCCGTTCACACGGAGATTTTAATGCGCATTAGTTTACTTCGAATTAAAATTGACGTCGCGATTTAATGTGAATTAATGCCTCGTTCACACGAAGAATTTAATTCGCATTAAACGCAAGTTAATGCAAATTAAATCTGAACCGCGTTCACACGGAGATTTTAAGAGCAATTCTCTGTAACGACCAAAAAAATTCTGAAGGGGTCCGGCACACATGGTCTCAGATTTTGATAAAACTTACAGATTAAAGAAAATACCCCATAAAATGACAGAAATCAAACATATTTTATTATTGTGATGCATGGTTGCCATGGAAACCATGGTAGTGGATTTTGACCTTTGGGGGCATTCTAATTCATAGCTATAATTGTAAAAACTTACATTTTTACAAGCACAATAAATAAATTAGCAGCAACTCTTCTCTATCTTTGAAAATCAGTATAGGTAAATTGACAAATCAATAGCTGAAAATTCACATAAGTTTGAGGTTTATCGTTAACAACGAATTAGCTAACGTTGTCATGGAAACACATCTGAACGGCTCATTGTCAAGTGCACAAAAATTGATGAAAATTGCTATGTTCATCACCTATTCACAGGAAAAGCCAGCACCTTACAGCAATATGAAAATTACAGTTGCATAGAACTAAGCTCAGTATTGCATATTATGGAATAAAATCAGTGGGCAAATCATATACGAAAATTCTATAAATATACAAAAAATGCATAAAATTCAAATTTTCAAATTTCCTTCTTTATTAAAGTTTGAATATATTTTTATTATGCACATAATCACAAGACTATCTTATCAAAATGATTGATTACTAATTTTTCAACAGTAAAATTGACATAAAGAGATCAAAATATAACTGATAAAACGGTTGCTATGGCAACAAAACTCTTGAAAAAACAATATAATTATGTCTAATATTGAATTGATAAACCAGCCAGTTTCAACAATCAGAATATTCAAATTCAACTTCAAAATAAAATTTAATTCAGAATTGCAGGTTTCAACATATCAATTGAAAAAAAAAATTAGTTGCCATAGCAACCCTTTCAACAAAATCAGTTTTAAAGATGTATTCTTTTAACTATTAGATTTAACACAAGAGTGCAGGAAACATAAAGATAGTGGTGCATATTTGCTGTGTTTTCTTTTAGCATTGAATATTAGACTTCAATTTTATAGCTTTACATCCATTTTTTTTCAAAGTAAATATTGACCTAAAATTATCATACAACTTTACAAATTAAGAACTTAATCCGAATTTCAAGTACTTAAGTACATGTTTGCAAGATTTCACTTTTTGTCTTCTGCTCAATAATCAGATAATGAAAGTTCACATTGTTTTGCTTCCTAATGCTACTGTAAAGCATTGTTGTGCACTGACAAAAGTTGGAAAAAAAACAACTTTTAAGTCTTGATAAAATCATTAAACTGAGGTTATTCCAAACTGACTTGACAAATCTGAATACTCTGGATTCCTTCTGACTGTGCATCCTGGTTATGTACGTCTGGCTAGTTGACATTAGTTGATGTAACCTATAACCTAAATCACATAAAAACTTCATGTAGAATGAATATCTCCATTGCACACAAATATCACATACATACACATATGCATACAATATATTCCAATTCTTGATAAGTTTTCTACTAGAAATTTATATCTGATACATGTAAAAAATATTAATAAAAATTCATTTTCCAATACATGTGCAATTGTTCCAGTATTATTATCATCGCTGCTATTATAACACGAGCGAGAGAGAGAGAGAGAAAGAGAGAGAGAGAGGTGATTGAGAGAGAAACTGAAAGTTTCCTTTTCATAATTCACATGAATAGAACAATCTGTTTTAATGTACGTGATGAACAAATGTTTGGAACACTATCAGAACATTTATCTTATTATAACCTTAAATATTGAAAAGTAGGTGAAATTAACAATGTTAATGTTAAATAAACCTGTCAGATATAGCACTTATTTTAAGATTACAATACAACCCCCTCCCCTTTCTTTTACCCCCCCCCCTTCTGTCTCAAAAGCATTATCTCCTTTAGAAAATATGTATTATATTTTCACCCTGGCCCAGTGAAATAACATAAATTTTGCATGCATTTCCATGATCACTAATTTACTGAGAAACAGAACGTGTCATTGTGAAGTAATCTTACATTATCAATGTATCTACAAGCAGTACTTACGTAAACTTGTGTTCTCCAACTGGCATGAATACACTTTTTACGTAGTAGCAGTGTTTGTTGAATAAACATGTCGGTTGCAAGTGTCCGTTTGCAAGTGTCCGTCAATAAATGGGAAAATGCAGAACGAACCATATAACAGCGTAAATCGGGTGCATATATATATATATATATATATATACACACATGTAGACACAAGCCGAGCTTTGAATTCATATTCAATGAAGTTAATTATTCAGGAAACCTTCTTCACTACACGCAGTGTGCATTTATGAACTCCTTCACACTTGAATACATCCAGTACATATATAGTAATGGTCAAAGATGTTTAAAATACCCTAAAAACACATGTTTTCTGCATTTCTTTCCTTTCCCTCCTGTTCACAATACCACTAATAATTATCTCCTACATTAGAAATTCCACAAAGGGAGATAACTCAAGGTGCAAAATTCAACAAATTCGTATTTTCCATGCCAAATTTCTATTATAAATTGTCATTTGCCCATTGATTTTTTTATCTGCATTATATAACTTATTTACCTCCTTCTTAAATTTATATTTTACTATCTTTCATATGGCTGGCTTTTTGCTCAGGAGTTGGTCAAAGTACACAGTAAAACTGCAAATTTTTGGTCATTTGAGCCTGAATTATGAGCTGTGCTACAATAATGATACCATTTCCAGATAAATTTACATACTGATAGAGATTGTTACTACTTTGTCTCAGCATTTAACATGAAATTCCTTGTCAATTATTCGTGATATAATAAATTGAATTGAAAAATTCCCAAAATCCAATTTTCCTGTTTTTTCTATATAAATAGCCCGTTGCTATGGAAACGAGTCACTTTTCAGAATAAGTGTAACAGTATTTTTTAAAGAGTTTATGTATTTCAATTGAATGATGACATTTATAGTGAAAAAAATTTCAGTGCGTGCCGCAATATTTTGGTCCTTACAGAGAATTGCTCTTTTATGAAGCAGAAGTCACTTTGATTGATCCCGCTATTGCTATTGGGAAATACCAGCAACAAAACCTTATTCATGCCGCAGAGTATAAGCAGTTTTTAGGTATGCATTTTTAAGCACATATATTAAAATAAAGTTGAAAATTTACTGCAGCTATTAGATGTATATTTGCAGATGCATTCATTAATATACAACTGTACATGTAAAAATATTACAATTTGTATCCCTCTTGAATTCAGTGTTCTATCTGACAGATTCTGATATTATGTCCAAAAAACAAAAAAACAAAAACAAAAAAAAAACCCATCAAACATAAACCAGATATTAAGGACATCTTATTTATAACGAGCTGCAATATATACCATAGCTTTTTTCCCTCTTCTATATCTAAGTTGTTTATTATTTAAGAATATTAAGTACATATCAATTTTACATTTTTGTGACAGAAAAATCTGCTACGAGGATGTATTTTAGAGGCTATTTGGTATTTGTAGAAATTTGTAATTTCTCCAATGCTCTATTCCAGCTGCCCATTGTTTGGAACGCCACTACAGTTTCCAGATCAGAAGGTGTGACAATGTTGATTGCTGTCAGCCAGGAACCAAGTGGTCATGGTTACCAGATCCAGTGATTGACAACACTGGTAATCATTACCAGCCCTTTGAAACTGTATTTGGCACAGAAACTTCTGAGAAGGACAGGCCATCTAGCCAGAACCAAACATTAGCTGCAGTAGCCCAAGAACAACAGGTATTATTTACATTTTGACAGGCTATATCAACAAGATCTCAGAACCCAGGTATGAGCTACTCAAGACATCACATGCATTTTTGTTTTTTTTTTTTATAAATACCCTTTTTGTAATAATATAAACATATTTTTATGTTAATTTTAAATGATGATTTTCTTGAGAGAAAATTAGTCTGACATTGAATGTTTTACTATGTTAAATAATAATATAAGTTTTTCCTCTAAGTGTTCTGGTGTTAATAATTTCTCTGTCAGACAGGTATTGATTCACAATATCTGTCAGACAGGCATTTACTAAATTTTACAATTTGTCAAATGTGTGTAAACCACAATTTTCTTCTGTTTTTTTTTTTTCAGGGATGCAAGAATAGTTTGTTAACCGCACAAAATGTAAGAATGACGGTGAAGTGTAAAGAATGTGAAAAACCAAGGTGTGTGTATTCAAAGTTAAAGCTTAACCCAAGAGACATTCGGTCACTACGCCACACCCTAGAGAGATACGATTACACTTGTGGGTCAGTCATCACACCTGATGGTAAGACTCTCAAGTATATTTGCATTTTCTGATTTCAAATTTATACCTGATAAGTTCTGCTTCAGACTCATTCCCCATTTCTTTTCTCTATTCTCACGATGTTCAATGTGTCCATTTTTGATATTAAATTAAAATTAGATATGAATACATAAAACTGAAGTTCTTTAATGTTTTATTAAAAACATTCTAAACCTTTTAATGCATGTAATATGTCTGAATGTTAGTTCATCATGTCTGACATTTAAATTTTAAGCAATCATATTTTAATCATGATTGGTCTTTCAAAGTTCCTTTTTAATACTGACAGCTTTTGATCACACATATCTTGATGAAAATATTTTACTGCAAATTGTTTAAAAGTTTCAAAATCTAATCTTATTAATAAGACTATCAGATGTTTCAGGTATATGAATATTTTCTTCTATTTTCACAGGAGATGTCATGCAGGGAAAAGTCTTTGTGAGGCTTCAGATGTCATGTGGAACCCATATTGAATTCCCCTTTTACTCTTCCAACATTGGAAGACCTGATATATGTTGCCATTGCACATCACCAAATGCTGGAAAAGATGAAAATACCATGAAAACACACAGAGTTGTTTTGCCAGTCTGCCAAAACTGTGTACCAAAAGGGATACCAACGAGAATGCCAAAAAAATGACAGTTTTGAATTTTCAGAAACAATACATGAGTCTGACACTGTCTAGTCAATTCACATTCTAGTCATAAAATCAAATAAAAGTTTAATCGTTTTTTTATTTTTACTGAATTATTGTAAATTTCCAAGACAATATACAAGACTAAATACTATCAGGTCTCTTTCTCTGTTTGGTAAATCAGCATTGAAAATAATTGTTTTTGAATATATGAACAGAAAGCAATACAAACAATAAGAGATGTGATATGATTGTCAAAGAGACAACCATCAACAAAATGACAAATATTAACAAACAATTACACTTCTACAGGTCATCCTATTAAAGGTATTCACTGATTGGTTTAAAGCATACTACCTTGTAGTATGTCTTAGTATATTGCCATGGAAATTTAGTACAAAAATATTGTTGTAGAAAAAAAAAACTTTTTACCTACCTACCTACCCATATGTGAAATTTAGGGTCAGGAGAGGGGAAGCAAACATATTTTTAAATGTGGCCTTAGTTTACTTCGAATTAAAATTGACGTCGCGATTTAATGCGAATTAAGGTAGAGATTGATAGGTTGATGCTAAAAAAATTAACCATTGAATTTTTTTTATTTTGATATATGTTTATGATGAAGCTTCGATATAAAACATAATAAAAAATCAATGTAGGTAATCGACCTTGTTTTTGAGAAATATGGCGATTTTAACAACACCTTCTTTAGTCCTTGTAAAGCGTAAAAAGTGAAGAAAAATAAGTAGAGAGCAATATACAAATAGAGCTATAACATTTTTATTGTAAAAAGGATCATAATTTGTCATATATGGTTCCAAACAACCTTTCACATAATTGTATATTACACATCAATTTCAAGTTCAGCAATCATTATTAACATGCAACAACATTACTTCAACAGAGCTACATTGGCCAATTACCTTAAAACAGTGCACAATATTTGCACACAGGGTCATACCTTTGCTTAAGCTGCAAAAAAATTACCAATCAAATTTCTTATTTTATTTCATTAAGTGGTCAGTCTATTAGTAAGTAAAATATATGAAAAAAATTATACACCATAATGGGGTTCAATATGGAACTAGCAAAAAATTCCTAACCCCACTCCCTTTTAACAAACTACACATTTTCGTAAGAAAAAGGGTTATTAAAAGATGTTGTAAACAATCCATCAAAAACAGCTTGCTGAAATTCGAAGATTCTTTGTAATACCTTTTTTAAATTAATAAATATAATACAGAAAGTATGTATTTCAAATTTTAGCTTATATTTTGTTGTAGTTCTCGTTGTTGACCTTTGTGCACTTACACTCAGAATATAGATTTATCATACGTCATCATATTTGATAATTAATATCAAGAGTTTTCCCAAATAAAAATCCCCACAAAAAAATTGAAATACAATTTATATTTGTTAAAACAAATGTCTCCATTACATCCCAACCCCTTTAATATACTGCATGGTATGGAGGAGAAAGAATGAGCAGGAACATAGACGTCATGAATTGCACTCGGTGCATTGAGAAGAAAGATTCAGCCAGCAGAGATAAACTACTGACCTTTTTATAACTTAGAATGTTTAAGCATTCCCAAATTACCTCTTTGAAAATTGAACATGACAATAAGAAGGTTTCTATAAGCTATTTCAGGGGCGGATCAGGAATTGAAGTTGGGAGGGGGTGCAACTGTATGAGGCAGGGGTCTGGGGGCCGCCTTGAAAGGGGGGGGGGCGATTCCCCATAAACTCCTGGATTTTACAGATTTTTTAGGGCTTAAAATATGTCTCCTATGTAGTCATTTTTATTATTTTCTGTCATTTTTGATAAGGTGAAATTAATAAAATAACGCAAATTTTAAGGGTTTTTGGAAAAAGTAGCAGTTCTCCCACTAAAAGGAATTCAATAAATCAAAAGATTTTGTCAGACATTTATTTCTCTGAGAGTGGAGGAAATTATGGCTTCTTTTATCGTATATATTTCTCTAAACAAGAGACCACTATTTACTTTAAACTTGAAAATTTTAGGGGGGGGGGGGGGGGGGGGGGCTCGCGCCGGTTGCTAAAAATTGCTAAAAAAAACGGTCGCTAAAAAAACCCCAATAATTTCAAAAGAAATGTTTTCGATCCGACCGAATTCTGTTTATTTATTTATTTTTGTTGCTGTAATTTTTCAAATAGCTTAAATTCACATAATTCAACAAGTTAATCTTTTTCTTTTTTTTTTTTTGGTTGTTGTTAGAATAATCAATTCCTTTTGAGACTATAGTATTTTAATCAGATTAGTAGTTTGCAGTAGATTAAACACAATTTGTACTCGATGCCATATTACCTATACATGTTTTCTCCCGGTAGTATGACTTTTACAAATGGAAATAACAAGTATTTAGATCCGCCACTGTCAGTCTTATTATGACGTACGCCAAAACGTAAAAATGACGTCACACATCATCTTTGTGCCGACTCCCGCCGAAACTTATACGGTTCCGCAGTCATGTTTCATTACGTCTTGTACGTGTAATCAATCCATTCCCACTTGTTGTGTTAAAGCATTTTCTTGTGAAATTATGGAATTTCCTTTATTTTTGGTGCTAGATACCATAGAGTAAGTTATTGTTATTACTAGTATTATAGGAGATCGCCGGATAAGCAATCGCTTTGTAATTGTTGTATTTTTTGTGTAAATTGGTGAATTTCAACGTGTGTTACTGATCAGCGATTATTTCCTCGTCATACCCGTTAATTTGTTTATTTTTGAGTAATTATACATTTTTGTGATAAAATATGAAGATAATTGACAATCCCTGTCCTGTTCGTCCAATAGTCGTTCCTCCAATTATACATATCTTAAGCGGCTTTTTATAAGTACGTAAGCGACTAATCACGTGATACCCGACATTTGAGGCGGTGTAAATACAAAGTACAAATCGAAGAAATATGGTAAAACGATGTGCATGGGGCACTTGTAACAGTGATTCGCGCTACAAAGACAAGGAATATATGAGAGATGTTACTTTCTGGCCAATTCCTAAGCCCAAAACAAGATTACGCGAAACTTTAGTGTGGGTGAAAGCATGCAATAGGAAACATTTCACTGTGAAAAACGTAAACAAACATGCCTACGTATGCAGCAAGCACTTTGTGGAAGGTCAGCCTACAGAGAAATATCCGTACCCGGTTATTGCAGGATCGTCATCCCAGGGAAAACCATTGAGAAAACCCCCAACTAAAAAGGCTAACAATCACGAAACCGCAACCACCACAAAGCTTTCCCGTAATGTTGATATCGAAACCGTTCCTACCCCGGCAGCATTTATTGTGATAGATGACGTAGAGGATATTGCAACTGATTCTTTTGATGATATTGGTAAGAATTATGGAGATATATGCAATATCCACACTTTAATTTTGATAAATGTGTTGAATCACACACATTGAACGAATATTGAAAGTACAGTATATTTTAGAGTTAGCTTTTTTTATGATATGATGCTTTCATAATTTTTAATCTTTTAATTGGAACTGGACAATCATGATGTCTTGGTCTTTTGATCCATTTATTCTCCCCGTCAGTGGATGACTTCTCATCATACGCCTCTATTTCATACAGTACAGCTGCTATGTGCCTGCATGCACCATCAGCACTACAAAACACATTGAGAGTATGTATATGTACATATGTCACTACCAATAGTCATAATGGTAAATAGTAAACACCCCTCATATGATAACAATTTACCATTCATTAATTAAATAATCACAGATTACATGTTGTACACCCCACTGTGATTCATTTCCAATCTCTACTTACCCTCCAATACATGTGCAGTATGCTGATCTAACATTGCCATGCTGTTTTCCAATGCAGATCCATAATTTATAGTAACTTTCATTCAAGTAAGTTTTATCTCGTTGAGTTGGTTTAACTTTTGCTCTGAAGAGACATAAGGGTTCTTCTTTAGAGAGACCGTGGTACTCCAAATCATCCACATGACCATCGAAATATAGTCTATAATCCTCGCATGATTTGTAAGCTTTGAGTTTTTTCTGTCGTAGTCAGATCTCGATGTTATTAGATAATTAAAAACGTCATAAAGAGTAATATTTGGAATATCAGACAGAGTATTTGAAAACCCATCCATAGTGAGAGGATCCTTGCACCCCAGTGCATCGAGCTTGCGAATAACGTCATTAGTTGATGAAATATTTATATATTCGGGATTTTTTGGTAAGTCAAGATGAAGTACCGCTTCACAAAGCCTTACAAGGTGTCCTTTGTTCAATTTCTGAGCGCTAATCCCCCGTTCTTTCAAGAAATTTTGTAAATTACACACTGTTGATGCACGGATTGTACTAACGTCCATTTTATATCGAGTAAACATATGTCGGGTATCACGTGATAAAACATATCATAAAAGCGAAAACCAAACCGGATGTAGCTTTTCGGAGGAAGGTCTATTAAATTTTGGTTTTTAAATTTTGTCCTACTCAGTTTGTACGGAACACAAATGCTGTCATAATCGAAATGTGTGCGTTTTTTCTCAATTTTGACTTACATGTTTTGAAATGCTTTAGATCGTAATTGTTTGAATGTTTTAAGTGTATTTTGTGATTTTTATGTGATATTTTTCGCATATTTTGAACACGGTTACTGTTAGATCAATCACATGAATATTCTATGGTTTACAATGTATGGTAACCACCTGGTGACATAATTGTAATTTTGGTAAGATTTTGCCATTGTATGCACACTTGTTAATTTGGTTTTTCATTGATCTTTCAGTGTTGTACCCTCAATCTCCGAGGTTCTGTGCTGAATAAAATCATAAACTTGGACTTGTCTTCCTTAAGACTGCATAATCTTACTCTGCCTTTCATAAACATTGCACTTCGTTAAACATTACGCCTAATTTGGAGCTAGGAGACCACAAGATTTGGATGATAATTCATATAGTCCAAAACGTGACTTAGCGAGATCTCGGCCATTTCTGACAAAGGACTTCTGGGATTGGCGTCTAAAAATAATTCTTGTTAAAGGTTTAGAATCTAGCTCCGTTAGTAAGAATCATGGGTTTTTCTGATATGATCGTAATTCACCAACAACTAGTGATGTCTCGATATGAGTGTAAAATTCTCGACGGGACACCAACAATCATCTGCCCCCCCCCCCCCCCCCCCCCTCTTTGAAAAACGATCTATGACTGAAAGATAATCAATGGGAGTGAGAATAGAATTTGTATTTTTTTTCTGACACATACCACATTTGTCAAGGGAGGGGGGAGGGGTTTATTGATTGATGATTTCCGCCACACTCAACAATTTTTCAGTTATGTGATGGCGCCAAGTTTTTATTGGTGGAAGAGAGAACCCAGATACATTTATACCTGGGAAGAGACCACCGACCTTCCGAAAGTAAACTGGGAAACTTTCTCACTTACCGGCGCGAGCGGGATTCGAACCCCACCCCCCGGAGGGGAGGGGGGTAAAGGTGTGTGTGTGAATATTTTACTGTTATTTCAGGACTTTAAAGCTGACATTTTTCTCATTCAATCCTCTTATCGTTTGTAGCGATCTCGAATATATTACAGCGATAATGGAACGTGTAAATATTCATTTGCACTCCAGTATACTGTTTCACACTCCTGTCACTGGATGCATATGTAACTCTCTGGATAAACACCATTTCGACTTCAAGTCTAGGAACTCTTTCATTTCTTCCATTCTTATATATGTCTGTACCTCCATTTTAGCTGTTTCCTTGATGTTTTGTGGTGACAAGCAATATAAATGTGATCAGGTGGATATTGTATCCCCAAAAATCACATGCATATCATTTTAGTGTTATATGATGATAGAGTACTAGCACTACAGTGTAATATTGCATTAAATGATATTCACCATGTTCTTGTCTTAAATGTTAATCGCCCATCATGTAGATATGTAAAAAAAAAAAAAACAACAAAAAAACAAAAACCAACAAAAACATTTAATAATGAGGTTGTTGTTAAATAATTTCCACTTAATTAATAAATTGAGCAAGGATTTAAACAGTAACACAGTGACAATGAGTATAATGTAGAAAATGGTGAGAGAATCTGCACTATCCAACTCGGATACAGTGGTAACTATCTCTTCACTGACAACATATGGTGTCTGGAGTTCTACAATGTATATCCATGTTGCTGCTAGTTAAAAATATCTTACTGTAGCCTTCAATGCGACATTAAGATATATCGACGACGTTTTATCTATTAACAATAATAATTTTTATTCATATATCAATTCGTTATATACCTCATCGTCGGATACCCACGGGTGATCTCGTCTTTTACTCATCACCTGTGGGCAAACTCACCGAAAAAATCACCGTATTTAATTAATAGGCACGGGTCATTTGATTGGCTGCTGCACAGAGTCGCGATGGCAAATCAACGAATCAAAGATTAAGTTACGTATGTATGTTCGGCAATGACAAAACCTTTTCCGTAGTTAACGCACCGATTGCAAATAAATCCACTCACCGGTGCATTTCGCAGTTTGAGAAAGGTACTCCCATATAATTTTTGACTGGAGAATGTGATCACAGATGTTGCAGTTAAAACAGTAGACAAAAGTTTCAAACGGACACGGTGTTGTACACCAAGTCTATTAAGACCACAACTATTGTCAGGGAACAAGGTCGCAAGATTGTGACAGTAAAAAGAGAGAAGATGGGGCTGTAAATAGGCATTTTTGTTGTTGACATTTGTTTGAAACTTCGAGTGTCACTTGGCTTATGCGGGACGCATGTTCTTAGGGGAAGGGAAGTGAAACAAACAGTGAATTATCTCCCTTTGACTATGTAATCAAATCAGTGTAAATATTGTAGTTAATATCTGTGTTGATTAAATAAAGTTAATAAGAATTAATATTATAAGACAAATAGAAAAACAAAAATAGTTACTTATGTTGTGAATAAACACGAAGACTTTTGAGCCCTAATTAGATTATGATATGGAAAAACGTATAGCCTGTTGATAGGGCATGTAGAGACAAATATATAGGGAACAACCACTTGTTTAATTAGCTGGTGAAAACAATATAGATTATTAACATGGATATGAGACAATCTCATTTAATTGAGTGAATAGCATTATACAATAGGACTCAACTTGGTGCAAGCTAACTTATTTTAAGTCAGCATCAGCAGGAGTTAAGTAATATTGCAAATTCCTCTTTCTCTTTACATCCCACTCAAGTGGAAGCAATAACAGCACGTTACAGCATTTTAACAATCAAGGCCAATTCAATGCCACCAAGAGGAAAAGAGATGGGGGAATGGTTTCTCGAGCCCGGGGCAGAGGACCAAAAAAAAGGGGGGTCTCGCGAAAACACCAGGCAGCAAAAGGCTGGAGTTGAAGCGAGATATCATCCCCCCTTCCAGGCCCAGGAATCCTCAGAGAGCGTGCCGGGGAGTGAGGCTGCACCAGATTTGGGGGAGTTTGGGCCTGCCAACTTTGGTAATATTGATAACTCAGCTTTTTCTCTAGATTTAGGTTTTTCTGACTTCACTCCTGTACCAGAAATTAGCTATTTTGATAATGTAGATCAACACATCTCTTTGAAACTTAAGCAAAAAATTTGGGATGGGCAATTTATTGTTTTAAGTTTGCTGTTGAAATCAGCAAAAGAGATAGACAATAGTATGGGAGGGGAGGGGGGGGGGGGGGGGCAAGACGAATTAAGAAATGAAACTTATAATTCTTTGTTTGATGCATGTATCAAACGAAACATTGGACGGAAAACTTCATCAATGCGTGTAAGCTTGAATTAACGTTTTTGAAATGGCGCGTAGGAATACATATATGTAAGAATGAAAACAACAACAAAACGGCATGGCTGTGCGTTTAGGTCAGGAACCGTTACTGTGCAGATTTAAATGGATTATACGCCAAATTAAAGGTGCAATGGTTAAAAGCTGAATTAAATATGAAGGAAGATAACAAGTGGTGACTGGATTTATGCTGCATTGTGTTGGAGGAGACGTTGAACGCTGGTTGTGTCGTTAGAACGGTGGAATGCAACTCGGCTCCATTTCAATATTGAGTAAAAAGTTCAACACCTCTTCATCTAAAACGCACTCGTTGACTGAGCCCCATATAACGCAGTTCAATTTCATTAATATTTACCAGATCAGAAGTCGCCACTTGCTCCGTCATGTTATCGATCTCGTAAAGCATACGATTCATACCGGGAACTCGTGTAATCTGTCTACTTCTACCAGTAAGTGGTCTACGTCATCAAGTTGACTATTCTGTCACGTTATCGCTTATGTATGTTCTTTCTTTAAATTAATTTGTATTTTATTCATATCTTTAGTTGTGCTTATTTTTGATAGCAATGAAAAACAAAAATCAAACGAATGCATGTCGTTATATAAATGCTTGTGTGGAAAATCCCGTTCTATAAATAGCGCTAAAATTAGAACGGGGAAGACGCATTCCAGAGAAAAGTAGTCCCGCGTGCTTAGTGCTGATGGACTCCGAACGAAATTTTGACAGAGAAATCAAACGAATTTTTCAATCAATCAGCATCGTTGATAAGTCATCACTTTAAAAATTATTAAATGATAATAATAATACCATATTTATATAGCACCCTTTTCATACACTATGTACGCTCAAAGGTGATGAGCAATACCGTCTCTGCAAAGCTAGCCATCCTGAATCCTCCTGGGGTATTATTGTAATAGAGTGAAATTTTACATGTTTTAATACTTTATTTCAGGGATTTCATTTATTGAAAATAAATTGCTTTAATTCAATTTCTTTACAGAGTTTTGAAATTTGATATGAGAATAAAGTTTTATCTAATTGAAATCATTATTATAACTATGACTTGTTTTGTCTTGTTATTTCATTACTTATTAAATTTTACTGCTTACCATGCAGAACAGGTTTTTCTTTAGGATAATTGTTACTATTTATAGATCACTCTAGTTTGGTCACATGGTTTTTAGGAGGGAAATTTCTTTTGAGGACAGGTATTCTTGTTTTCATGCTTAAGTGGCACGGAAGGGTTTTTGGATAAAAGTTTCATATAGTAGCAATTGTTCTTTACTAGTGGATTGATTTATTGGATGGAGATTTATTCTATTTGATCAGGTTAGTATTAAGCTTAGGATGCACTATTTCTTTATTTTCACTACTTTATCTTGTCTGAGTGAATGTTTGAATGATAGACAATATGAGGAGTGAATGATCTTTGCAAGTTTGCACGAATGCTGTAAATAATTGATATAGAACAAGATTCAAATTAATGTGTTTAACTTTTAAAGGAGAGAATGAATGTATTACACTTTATAAATACTTAAGAGTAAATATTCATTCATGCAATAAATTATAACTCTACAGTAAATACCTATTTTATTATATTTAGACATCAACACATACTATAAAGTAGGAGGATTGCTTAATATTTGCACCGACCTTTGCACCTCATGGGAGGTAAGGTTAATTGTAGAAATGTTGTAAGTTTTACTATAAATTCAGTATTTCACTTGCAAATTGTTAAAGGATTTATAGTCAGTTTTCTTTTTGTTCAATTCATGTACTTTAGCAGTTTAGCATGAATTATCTATTATTTAGAATTTATTCAGTTTGTGTATATCATAAACTCTTTACTATGATAAGCTTATTCATGCTAAGCTTAGGGAAAGATTATTGATTCAAGAAATTATTGTAATTCATAATTTCTATGTATTTTAACCTCTCTTTTAATATTTTGATAAGGACCTTGATTGTAAAATTCTTATGCAGAGTTATTGTTCTTGTATTCATAACTTTAATTGTATTTCAGGGTCACGCAACAATAATTTTTTTAGGTACATCACCACAATAGGGTCTGTAAGTCTCGTCATGTGATTGCCGAGAATTAGCGAGATTATTAACTTCCGGGTACATCAACATCTCAGATTGCACTGACCTGTGTAGAGAGTGGTATACATAGATATAGCGTTATCAATCGATTATGTGGAAGTTTAACGAGATAAACATGGGAATTGAAGCATTAGTGGAGTGGTCGAGGATTCTTCGCTTCGTGTTTGACGAATTACGTGTAATAACCGCCAGTGTACAAGCATCGACGAGGGTACGTCTTGCAGATAAAGAGCAGGTTGGTAAAAGCGTAATGAGATGTACGATACGTTTTTATATTCTCAAATCATTCCAATTGAAAATATATCAATACTTGAAAATAAAAACGGATTATGCATAAAACTTGCTTTGTGTTTATACGAATGTACGATCAGAAGGGGGGGGGGGGGGAGGGGGGGGGGGGGGCAACGATACTACATGTACGTACCTGCAGTGTACAGTTGTATACATATTCAATAAACAAAGCTCATTAAATGTAAATATCTATATCAGTTACATCACAGATGGGTTGATTGTTTAATATTTGAAAATTATTTTATAGATATGCCTTGAATCTGAGGATAAAGGTGTTGTGTATTGTGCAGTCATCATTAATGTGGATGTCTGATGCCAGTATGCTCATAGTGGGGCAGTATAAGTGTCGATCTTCATATGGCAGCAAATTTTCAAAGGCAGGTACACAATTTAAAGATAAAAATAATGTCAATACATGTTTGGATTTATATTTATTATGATTATAATAATTATAAGATTATATGTTGTAAACTTTCTTTCTTTTTAGAAATTTCTTTCTTTATAAACTGTCTTGCTGTTATGCCCTCTGGGCCCAAATTGGAATAAACTTATTTATACCCAAAGTAAGTAATAAATGGGTTCGAACTGTGAAAATAAAATTTTTACATGTAGATATATTGGAATTTTTCAGATATAAGAAGGCAAATAAAACTGTTCAATGTAAAATACGCCAGTAGTTGGATAAAACATCCAAAGTCGGCAGTCAAAGGTCACAACAACAATGGAGGAATTAACTGCATCCTCATTCCGCAGGGCAACAGGCCATTTTCAGCAACCCCTGAAATTCTTAATTGAGGCTAAGTGCCCATTTTCAGCTCGAACAATGACAATTAAAGAGGCCTGTGCAAATGTTGGGATTTCCCTCTTGGTAAGTCAGCATTATAGATTGAACAATTATGTGTACCTAATACATGTACATTAGCTGTACATATATGTATTCATATATATTATTATGGATGTATCCAAGTTTATTATAACTTTAAAGTAACATTTTATGAATGAAATACAAATACTACTTAGGCTTCATTGTGATATTGAACTGCTAATGTTCTTTATAAACTTTACTTGCATCAAGTTTTGAATACTGCAGTACATCTATGTCAAAAGAAGTATGCATATTGCAGTATAATACTTTCACCACTAATCTGACCACTTGTAAATCATGTATATTTTATCAATACATGTAATGACAATTGCCATTTTAGAATGTGATGTAAGAGATGGTTCACTGCCCATTAAAACAAAATATGAATATTGGCATCAGATTCAAGGACAACAACACCTGAAAGACACCCAATGCTGTGATTTGCTAGTGTGGATTCCTAGTGACACTCAAATACATTGACAAAGATGTATTATGGTCAACTTTTTAAGCGTGATAGAGTTTAATTATAATAATAAAGTATTTTTGCAGTCTAGAACACACACACATAACCACATGTACATATACTTTATTATGATATCAGTGGTGCATCTATCAAAGTTATGTAATTACAAGTATATTTATTGAATAAACATTATAGACAGAGTTTTTCTTATTTTAGATGAACCAAAATTTGTATAGACATAGTGTCCAGCTTTACGAAAATCATTGAATTACATGCATTCACTAAAAACAATGGATTTTACTTCTTTTTTAATAATGCAGATTTGAAAACCTTCAGGAGAACAAAAGGCTTTATGTTTGATTGTAAATTGTTTAACGTCCCTCTCGAGAATATTTCATTCTGATGGAGACGTTCCAAAAGGCTTCATATGAATATAAAAGGCTTTATATTTATATAAATATGATGTTCCCAATTGTCATGGATGGTTTCCTTTAATTATGCAGGTATATTTCTCACTGCAAGTTTACAACATCCTAGTCTTCAAGGGAAGCTGTCAGAACAAAAACAATACCATTATAAAATTTGGTGTGCATATAAATTTAGATAACACTGAAATGAGAATGAAGAAAATACAGAAAACCACCTGACACTAAACTTAACAACCACTGTAACTTCCTGGTTTGATGTACTAATATCTGGTATTGACAATACTTGTATCGTACACTGTACCTTTTTAAATGTTGAGGGTTTGATGCTGTATCATTGTTGTCTGGTACAGATATATTGGTAGCAGGATCAACTTCGGTTCCTACATGTACGTTTGAAGCAAATGATTCTGCTTCAGCAGGTTTCGTAACTTTGTATCTATGAAAAAAAGTAATATACCATAAATTGATGTTTTTATTGACTTAAAATGGCTCACTACACAACAAATGTAAGTTATAGTTTCTGAAATAAGCACAGGATATGAGTGTTACAATCATTCTTATCAAAGCCATGTGTCACTTTTATATAATTATACAATAAAGATATATGCCAGTTCTCTTGAAACACAATACAATATTTAATCATGCAGGAACCTATATAAAGGCAAGTAGTATCAAGGGTATCCTGTCAACCTTTTCCTAGCAAGGTTATTTTTTCTATATTGATACAATAAATTAGTGTTCCTTCCCCTTTTCAGGCAGAAGGGAATTATGTAGTAAAAGACGTTAATAAATGTTGAAATCAATAAACGAAGAAAAACTTTACCCCCCCCCCCTTTTATGAAATTTTAGTACATGTAATTTCTTTTCCCATTATTTTATTTTTATCAGTTCGTCTGTCAAAATCTTTTGTAGGCCTACTCCCCCTCTGATTTATCTAAACAACACGTCCAGTATATTCTGTCAGTTTATACATACGTGTGTTAATTTGACATGATTATTCGTTGAATTATGATAATATTACGTACCTACATCTTTGTATCCACCGCTTCCTTACTGTAGCATCGACTAGGAACTTAAATAAACTACATGGCAGAGTTTTCCCAGTCTCATGTATGCAGCCAATCGCTTAACAATACACCAAATTACATATTAGCACCGACTCTCTGTTACGACTGTATATATTCCACACGTTGTTGTACCCGGAAGTAGTAAAACCGAAAGTGAAACCAAACGAGACTTACAGACCCTATAAAGATAAAACCCACGACACCGGAGTTATTGTTATTATTACACCCTGTTACATTATCAGTCAGGAATTTTGGCTACTATACATGTATGTGACCGGCCAAAGTTCATTTGAAAGCTAAACTCAATTCAGTAATACTAAACAATTTTCAGGTGAGAACAGTACATCTGCTGTTACCCAATATTGCTAAGGCAAGGTTAATAAGGCTATTACAAAATTTGTTACGTCTGAAGTTAATTAGCTTGCATTGTTCATGACAGAAATATCAATGTTCATCAAACCATTTTATTTAGGTATGACGGAACTCATTAAGCTAAAAATGGAAACAAGGCCTACTTAAATTATACACAGGGTGGTTTGGAATTTATTTTTGGGGGAAAGGGCAACGTTTTCCCTCCTCAATAGTTTGCAGGATCTTGTCATTTCTGGTTGGTTCCTTTAACATGTCATTAATTTAGTAGATAGATATTATCTCAGAGCAATTTTGGTGGGGAACATCATATCGATGTTTGTGGCGGGGTCAAGGGAGACATCATTCCTGTACAAGCTTAACCTGTTGTCTCTGCGCATCTGCATCAAAGCATGAGGGATGTCTCATGGCTGTGTATATTAACATGGAAGTTAAATGCCATTGAGCAAATGTTTGGAATAACTGGAAACTGCTTGGCGTCTGCAGCATTTCAATGCTCAGACCCCCTCTACCTCTATTGAAGGAGGAGAGGCTACATGCTGGTTGGTGTTAAAGTTCTAAACCTGGTAGCAAGCCAGAGACAGGGTGTAAAAGCTGTGCAGCTTGTGGGCCTAGCCACCATGCGTGTCAGGCATGGGGTTCCATGGCACTCGTATCTAAGCGAGGCCACTAATTTGCCCGTTGGTTTTTGGTATCCTAGTTGTCTCCCTTGACTCCTACTAAATTTTGCGGCCAGTATCATCCAACACTGTGTGTATTATGTTTTTATGATGTCATTGTTTAATAAATATATGTTTATGTAAAGTACAAATTGGTGTTTTCAATTCTCACAATTGCTTGAAAGATAATTCAATAACATTGTGAAATGGCAGACAAAGCAAGTATCATTGGCTGCAATCTTCAATTAAATGGTATCCCAATAAAAGTACTCTCCTATGTAAGTTGAACATATTATTAGGTTGATACTCATTATCTTTACCGGTGTCAATGTAATTGACATTGTGGTTTATTAAACTCTGGGTATCAACAGTGATCATATGCAACTAGCATATTGAAGCAAGTAGCTATAGGCAAGTGGCTTACTGATAAGTTATATACCCAATGGCAAATGACCAAGGTTTTGACTGTATACCAAGTGACCTAGGTGTTCACTGTATAGCAAGAGACAAGTGACCAAGGTGTTCACTGTATACCAAGAGACAAGTGACCAAGGTGTTCACTATATACCCAGTGGCAAGTGACCAAGGTGTTCACTGTATAGCAAGAGACAAGTGACCAAGGTGTTCACTGTATGCCACATGGCAAGTGACCAAGGTGTTCACTATATACCCAGTGGCAAGTGACCAAGGTGTTCACTGTATAGCAAGAGACAAGTGACCAAGGTGTTCACTGTATGCCCAATGAGAGGGGACATATTTGTTTAAGTTAAACACCAGGCAGGTGTAAAGTATATTTGTATATATTGTAACTTTTTGTACTTCTTGTATTTAGATAAAAACCAGATAGGTGAAATTTATCTATATATTTTATATTCATTATCGTTTAACATTGTAAGACTCGGGCAAACCGAGTACGACCCCGTTTGATAAGAGGCCGTTCGGGTCTCGCACGTTACATTGAGATATTATGCAAAAACGAACCTCGACCATCGATATTGCCCCTTCGGTAGCCTACACCCCGCATGTTGGGGTATACTCGATGCACTAGCAAAACTTCCATAGAAATATTACATTATATATTTTGTAATTTATTTAAACGTTTTACATTCATCATTTTAATTATTTCACTAGTAGGATAGTTTTTTAAGACATAACACCATATGTCCGTAGTAACAATTCGGTTAATTATATTAGTGGGATAATAACCCAGTTTGTTTGTTATTTTATGACACATTGGTGATACGTATGTAAAATTGATATAACTATTTGTGAAGAAATTCTTCATGTTTTCAAGTTTTTATAGGTGTCCAATGAGCAATTTTTGGATTTTAAATGCAGTAAAGATTTAAAGGCCAAAATAAACTCCATCTCTAAATTCAACGAGAATTTTTCTGGGACGAGTCCAAGATAAACCCTTTTAAAAACACATTACTTTAAATTAATAAATATCAATTTATGTTCTTTTTCACAGATATTTGAAAATGATCAATTCAGGCTAACAAAAGGAAAGTTCTATAGGGAGAAAAACTTTTTAAAAATTAAGAAAAAGTCATTGTTATATCAAATTTTTATAATCATTTTCTGTCGTACAAATACAGGAATTTGTTTTATTTTCATTTAGAACCCATAATTTATTATCTACAATGTTGAAATTAACCTTCAAAGTTGGCCTAAACAGCATGTTCCCCATGGAAACACCGATTTTGACATGAATCTTGACTTTGTAGTCCTTCAAGGAGGGTCTGCCCCTAAGATTTTTAAAAAATATTTTGAAAGGTTACAATCTTAAGAACAAGTTACATTAGTATTTTGATTGATTGATTGAATATTGACTTTCGAGAATATTTCACTCATATGGAGACGTCACTGTTGCCAGGGAAGGCCTGTAAAATTTAGGCCTCTGCTCGACGCTTGTGGCCTTTGAGCAGGGAGGGATCTTTATCATGACACACCTGCTGTGACACGGGACCTCGGTTTTTGCAGTCTCATCCGAAGGACCGCCCCATTTAGTCGCCTCTGAAGACGAGCAAGGGGTACTGAGGACCTATTCGAACTCGGATCCCCACGGGGTAGTATCTGTTTAAGGTACCCCTGTCTAGGTGTCGAAATTCACGAAAAAAAAACGACCAAAAAAAAAACTCTGTCAGTTCCGCCGAAACATTTCTAGTAATATTATTATTTCAAATGTGTCTTGGCAAAATACTCTGTCGGCGCAAGTTCGAATCCCGCTCGCGCCAGTAAGTGGGAAAGTTTCCCAGTTTACTTTCGGAAGGTCGGTGCTCTCTTCCCAGGAGGAACAACAGGTCATGCAGATGAGATCCAGATATTCCTTTTTATTATATAACTAATAAATAGTCGATTATAAAAGCTGCGTAAAATCTAGAGAATGTTAGCGTTCAATATCCTGAGAATTTATTGAACGCTAACTTTGCATTGCGTAAATCGTGTGCGCCCGAAACATTCCGAGTATGAGCGTTCAATATTGACCTTACCGTAAGGTGGCAGGGGACAGTTTCTTTGGTTCTGAAACATATGGATAGGGGGGTATACATCAAAGTCAGATTATGACAGACTAATGAAAAATCATATTTCCCTTTTATGTCAATACTTGTATTTCATATTAGTGTAGTTAATAAATTATGACCCTAAATTACATGTAATCTATAAATACTGGTGCTGGTGCACAAAACATGCTCTGAGCAGAACCTGCTGTGATTTTCTCTCATTTGGGCTAATCCACACCACACCCACACCATCACAGTACCAAACATGGGGATTTAGACACTGCACAATCAAGAACCCTATCTGCCCTTCTCAAAAATATACCTCTCATATGGGGACATCCACCTTCCCTCACAGCTACAGACCTTTTGCTGGACCCTGAATGTTTTCACCGGAATTTCTTCAGCAACTGACCACATGTCTTAGTTTCGTATTTGCACTCATCTGTATGCTAGGAATCATGGTAACACCTACATGTTGTATATCAACATTTTTATTAAGCACTCAGCTACATTTGACATGCATCCTAAAATTATTGTATACATTTTAACACATGTAATATCACTTCAAATATGGGGTATTTCCATTTTTTTTAAAAAGTTGACCGGGCCTATAGTGCGCAACTGTCCCCTGCTACCTAACGATGTAAACAAGCCAAAATGGCAGACGACGGTCCTCCGAATCTGACAGAGCCATTTGATATTTACTTAAACAAAATGTTTTACTGTACATAAATTATGATGTCCCCATTCACAAAATCAGTTTGCTTCATGCATCAATGACTGGTTTAATATTGAACAGTTAAGAAATGCATGCTGATATTGCACACTGCCAATATTGATGAATTTTCGTCTATTTTGGAGTATTTTGAGTGAAAAGGGATATAATTTAACAACTAAATACTTTAGCTATATAATAAAAGGGTTATTGAACTTATATTGGTGAATATTAGCACTCGTTGGCTGTCAAAATACACTCGTAAGCTCGTGCATTTTCCCAGCCAAATTGTGCCAATATTCACCAATACAAGTTCAATAACCCTATATCATCTCCCCTGGTCCGCCATCAGCCATCGATATGATGGTCTCGCATTGACCCAGTACTACATCGGGTGTTGCTAAAACGCGGAACGGAAGACGGAAAAGAATCTAAGAATTAGAATGATTAATGTAGCTAGGATAACACCAAAAATGGGAAGAAAATATTTTATGATTAAAATCTAAATTGTGAGAATTTGTTTACAAGGGTAAAACAATTTCATCTTAAAATTCTGTATCATAAATTCATTTTAGCGAAGTTAAACGTCTGTATAAAAATTTACAAAGCGTTTCACGAGAATTTGGAAATGTCGGCATTGACAGGTGTGTTACCGAGCTACCTATGGGTAGAGAATGAAAAGAACACACTTAGTTTAGCTTTTGGGTTAGATGTATATAAAACTAGGATTAAAAGATAAAAGGGGTGTATGAAAGAAAGATTATTAAAAGTATGAAAATATCGCATGGGAAATAAGTTACATTCTGGGGCCCTAGTTTTTAAATTATTGCTATAAATTAGTATTAACTATACTACATTTTAACACCAAAAACACTAACATACATTGCCTGACAGCCAGCCGTGACTGCTGGACGCCCGTAATTTATTGTATTCTAAATACACAATTCGCAGAAAAACAAGGCGTTTTCTCATGTACAAAAATTAAGATAACCTTCCAACTCCATATACAAAATATGAGCAATACATAAATATCAATACTTTTAAATATACCTCAAATCCCCTCTACATAGCATCAGGGCCGGCCAGGAAAAAACTAGAAATAAAACGATGAAAATCGCAAAAAACTCTAGAAAACCTGTGTCCGTTGCCAAGCGCCGCTGGATGCAGGGGTTTGTGAACGGACCTCACAACTTATTTGTAAATGTTTAACTTTTGCATGGCATGGATGAAAACATAAGATTTAATTATCCATTAAGTTTCGTCTATCTCGTGACGAACGGCGGCTAGAAGTGAATACCTGAATTGCAGCTCGAAAAACTGTTTTTCTAACTCACATTCTATTGGCTAAAAATGGATCATTCCATTCTTCCTGTACAATATACTGTACCGTCAATACAACATTTTCCCGCTATTACTAACGAAACACGGGAAAATATAAGTATTAACTATACTACATTTTAACACCAAAAACATAACACTAACATACATTGCCTGACAGCCAGCCGTGACTGCTCTAGAAAATACAAAGAAGGGGGTGAAAAAACAACCGACTGTGAAAGAAAAACTATAACTCCAGTGATTTTGACACCAAAAGGCGTTTCACCAAAGAATCCACTATATAGCCATCTTTGGCAGTGTCACTTTTCCATCTACCGTGCCTTTTCAAACATCTTTCATCAACGTTCGAATTCGCTGCCACAGTCGCCCCACCTGCCCTTAAAGAATGAATACCTATATTAACGTGTTCACCAACGACAGTTTTTAACAAAGACAAAATATTGCTTCTAGCCGCAGTATAACTAAGCTTTTTGTTCTTATAAATTAATTTACAAACATCTTTAGACCTAAAAATTGGTCTAAATAAGAAACATTGCTTGTCATCAATTGAACCCAGAAGATCTAAATGTCTCAAATACATATTGACTGGACATGCAGACGTTGAACCTTTAGCGATAAGAACTTCGCTCCCTTGTCTGTACTGATCTGTTTTGGATTTCTTAACAACACTAAGTAATCATCACGTACAATCACATCATTAAATGTTAATGAGCTAACCTCATCGAACCTAAGGAAACCGGCAAAATAAACTAAATCATTGTAATATTTCTTACAATTAACAAATCACTTTCATCAATAAATGTATCACAAAGTGCAATTAACGCATCCTTGGTGATGAGTTCTTTTTTCTGGATACTATGACTGGCTTTTCGTCTTGCAGCTTCTTGTACAGAATTAACAAATGAATTTTTCGTTGGATCAGTTAAACCCGCACAATCACGAGCCCACGTAATAGCGTATACCGCATTGTTCACGGGATGTTGAGATGCCCCCGACTGTAATAAATGTGTCAAATATAATGCTACGTGGATCGGACTTGCCGGTAACGCACTGTGTCCTTGTGTTGTGATGAAAACCTCCCATCTTTTAAAAGCATTGAAGCAAGATTTGATAGTGTTTTCACTTTTGCTGCACAAAATCCATTTGCTTAAGAATGGACACATATCTGCCAAATAACTTCCAGGTTCAACGCCATGCTTTTCTGCAGTCTTTTTAATGCTGTTCTGCAGAACTATTCCTGTGAATATATTTTACAATGTAATCAAAATCTAATTTTCAGAAAGAGCATGTTAAACAGAAGACCCTTTATACCAAAGATTCCATTATTTCCCTTACCCCTGCAGATAGCATGCACATTTTGTATTCTCGAAAAATTCTTAATGTAAAATTTGAAATTTCCCTCCATATCGACCAACACTGGCCAATAGGGAGCGGACTTCCATTCCGGTATAACCAACGTGTAACTGCATTCATCATTCTCAATTTTCCTTACTACCTCCGGAATTAACTTTGGCGGTGGTACAATCCAGTTGACATCATATGTCCACACTTGAGAAAACGCATCTACAGCGCCTGACTCCTCACACCTATATTTGGAATTAAAATTCTTGCACTTACTGTTATAAAAGTTGGCGAATATATCGCACGTGTGTGATCCCCATATAATATCAAAATAATCAAATACACATTGTTTAACTGACCAGTCATCACAATCTGTAATTCTACTTAAAGAATCTGCCTTACGATTTTCTTCTCTAGGTATCCATTTTCCTTCTATTTGAATGGCCTTGTCTTTGCACATACTATGCACCGACATTGCAATGTCTTGTAACTTTTTCTTTTTACTTCCCACTCTCAATATATGTGCCACATTTTGATTATCAGAATTGATCTCAACTGACATGCCTTCAACTTTGTCAACTGACTTTGATAATATTCTGTTAACTGTCTCAAGCTCTCTCCAATTAGAGCTTTGCTTACTTTCCCATTCATTCCACACTCCATACTACTCTAAATCAGTATGCCCACCCTCTGAGCATAATGTCAAATGACCTTCAAACCCCGTGTCTGAGGCATCACAATAGACTACCACTTTGTTTACCTCAGACTCCGTCAACTGACTTAATGGGGTACCATTGTTATTCATTTCTTCCACTGATGTCTCCCAGAATCTAAGTTCACTTACTGCCTCTGTCGACAACATTATTTTTGAATTCCAACTGGAACGATTCAAAATACATGCATATAAATACATTGTCCTAAGTCTGACCTCACCACCCAGTACTGTCTGCATTAAGATTATTTGTCCAACCACTGCTGCGATATTTCTTACCTCAAACCAAACAACTCCAGAATTGTAGCCTTCCAGAACATTTTCTATAGAAACTTTTAAGTTTTTTCACCCTAGGCATAGCAACCGATATTTTGTTGTTTACTGTACTCCAAACATACCCTAACCATATCAGTTCCTGCACTGGCTCCCAATGACTTATCTACTGCGATTAGAAACCCGAGTTTCTCCAAATCTTTTTGAATTTCTAAACTCATCAACTCTGCTTTATGCAAAGTTGAAGCTCCACCCATTCCATCATCTAAATAGATGACAATTTTATAACCTTTGGATCTCCAAAATTTCAACACTTCTCTCATAACCTTAGAAAATATGTAACCTGCTGTACTGAGCCCAAACGGCAACACTTTAAACACATAATACTTACTTCTCCATTTAAAACACAGATATTCCTTGTCTAGTTCATGCATCATAATGTGATGATATGCACTCTTTAAATCAAATGAAAAAATATGATCACCTGCTTGAAATAAGCTTTTTGAAACATAAGCATTGTCATACTTGTGCTTATATTTAAACAAGTGAGGATTCACGTGCCTAGCGTCCAATACTAACCTTTTTTATTTTGTTTCCCGCTACCGTCAATGGATTTACAACCCTCGGTTTACTTGAACACACCTCAATACAATTCTTTCTGAGCAGTTTTTCAATCTCTTGATCTACAAACTCAGCGTTCTCTAACGCAGATCTATTGTTACATAGTTCAACCGGTTTTGGTGTGGTAAACAAAGGCATTTTGTAACCATACTCAATAGTGTCTAAAATATACCTGTTTGCACCAATCGAACGCCATTGACCTATATTTTCCTTTAAACGACCAACAGGTGAAATACACATATTACTTGTCTGATTTTTCATTGCATTATCATAATTATCGCTATTATTTGCGAGTGTATTCAAATGATTTTCTTGATGAACAAATGCACTTATCTTATCATCTAATTTCTCTGTACAATCCTTTCTCCAATGACCCCTTTTGTTACATCGATAACAGTGGCCGGGCTTCCAGGTAGATTCATTGGGCGTTGTCCGAGACGACAACAATGGCTTCGTGTAGGGACTCTTGGCTTCCTTCAGTTCCTTGCGTTGCTTTTTTACGTCTTTTACTTTTCTGTCAGCCCTAAACTGCGCTTTGATGATTTTCTTCTCGTCGTCGGAATCTGATGCGATGGGGTTAATCTGTCGTTGAACTCCTTGGGCGTCCATTTCGTCTATCTCGTGACGAACGGCGGCTAGAAGTGAATACCTGAATTGCAGCTCGAAAACCTGTTTTTCTAACTCACATTCTATTGGCTAAAAATGGATCATTCCATTCTACCTGTACAATATACTGTACCGTCAATACAACATTTTCCCGCTATTACTAACGAAACGCGGGAAACTATAATTATTCTTAACTGGTAGGGGATAACTGGGGTCTTGCCCAAGAAATTACTTTTGAGATTCTCTGTATTCATCGGCAGGATGGTTTCCGCCACATTGTTTGGATGGGTGTTTGAAACTGTAAATGGGGGGAGGGGGATTAGAAGTTTACCCCGATTGAATATAATACACGTGGTTAGTGGTTGTGGATCAACCACGTTTGTTGACCAAATTTGGTGCTTTGGTGGTATTTTATTGGTAATCAGACTTGGTCTGCCCGAGATAGGACTGCTCTGAGAGAGGGGATTGGCGACATACAGCTCGTATATATCCGGACCCGGGGATATTCAGGTTATTAGCCATTCTTAACTGTTCCTCGTATCTGAACTGACCAGGTGAACGATTTGCTGCGACGCGTATCTCCTTCATATATATTACCAAGTCTTGTGCTTTGTTTTGGAAATTTCCCAGAAAACACTATAACAAGAGATGTTTGTAAAACATAATATGCTCCCCTGATGCAAAATTTAAAGGGAAAATAATCTCATGCACGATTTGATTGATAGTAGTGGCAAACCAATTCTAGATATTTATCAGACAATACCTTTCTATGTCCAGAGTGGATTGACCATGTGAGTTAAAAGGCAATGGGGGAGGGGGGGGGGGTCATCTACTTCTGATGTACCAGTGTACCAAGACTGGTGTCAATCAAGCAAATGATTCTTACAATATACAAGACAATATATTACCATGTTAGTTTTACCTTTGAAAACATGAAGCCAAATTTTATAGGGGGCATCTAATCCTGATGATGTACCAGAGTACCCTCCGATCTACAGGATATGCCCCTCTTTGGAAAAAAAAAGGGGCATAAAATAATTAACATAGGCCGATGTCCAACTTCCTACGTTGAGATACCCGTTAGCCTTCTCGTCGATAGTTATCACTCGTATTGAGACGTCACCAGCTGTAGGAGAATTTCCACAAATTTAGACATACATGTATACTTAGCGCTCAGGGTTCTTTAGCGTGCCAGTACCTGCCGCGACACGAGACCTCCGTTTTTAAAGGTCATATCCAAAAGACCCGTGATTCTAACTTTTCAATGCCGAGTGTCCGGCGAAGGAGCAATGAGACGTCATCAGCTGTAGGGAAAGTTCCACATACTTAAAGACATTTAGGTCTGTAGCAGCGAGATTTCTTAAGCGTGCCAGTGCCTGCCGCGACACGGGACCTTCTTTACAAAAGGCCATATCCGAAAGACTAGTGACTCCACTTTTAAATGCCGAGCGTTAGGTTTAAAGCGACAAAGGCAAGAGCGGGGCTTGATCTCATGACCTCCCGGTTACGAAGCGAACATTCTGCCACTGGGCCACCGCGACCGGTTCATGGAACTGATACGGGGGTCAAAATAACTGGGATTGGGGGAGGTTGGTAATCATTAAATTTTAGAGAGCAGGCTGGATTGATAGAAAAGTATCCGAGTCCAATTGGGAGACATCAATTACTACCTCATCGCTTGTTGAGTTGTTCCCGGAGGGTTGTTGTTGTCATTGACGTCTGACGTTGGTGTACTCAGATTCTGCTGAGGGGGTGAGAACCGTATTTTACATCAGTCCCGGCCTCTGGAAGGTGTGACCCTTTGCTCATCTGTTTGCTTTTTGTAAAATATTGCACTTAGTTGCAATTGTGGTGATTTTTTGATTGATTTGTCTCCGCGACTTTTTTGGCCGCTGATCTGTGTTGATGATGCCGGAAAAGGAAATACAAGGGTGATGAGTTTAGATAACTTGATATGGGATTGGCTGTGCGAATATAAGTCGTACTTTACCGAATTCTTGTATTGGTACTGTCTGTATGACAAAGAATACTGATATTATATATTTTGATATGGGAATAAAATAATCTACATTCATGTCTCTCTTCCTCCAGGGGGAAACGTCATGCTTCTGTCTGTATGTCTGTATGTCTGTCTGTCACAAAATCGTGTGAACGTTTCTCCTCCTACATGGCTTATCGGATAGACTTTAAACTTTGTACAATATGCTTCATTGTCATGTGTAGATTTGCACATTTTCGGGACAGGAGGATCCAATTATTCTCCCTAATAGTTATATTGGATCTAAGAGGGGTGGAGGATGTAAAATATCCTGTGAACACCTCTCCTCCTATACGACTTATCTCAAGTTATCTGATAAATTTTAAACTCTGTACAATGCTTCATTGCCATTTGTAGATGTACATATTATCGGGACAGGAGGATCCAATTATTGTCCTAAATGTTATAGTGGATATTAAAGGAGTGGAGGGTGTTAAAATAGCTTGTGAACGCTTCTTTTCCTAATGGCTTATCCGATAGACTTGAAACGGTTTACAATACTTCAATGCCTTTTGCCGATATGCATATTGTAGGGACAGGAGGATCCAATTGTTTTCCTTAAAGTTATAGTGGATCTAATGGGTGGAGGGTGTAAATTAGTTTGTGAACACTTCTCCTATGTGGCTTATCAGAGTTCATAATGTCTATATTCTTGCTCATGCTTTTTTCTTCATACCATGCATTTGAAGCACTTCCAATTTGTGGGACTGAGACATATGTTTTTCATAAAAACAATCTCTAGTTATTATTATCATTTGGGGCACGCAAATGACCATTCCATGCTTCGCTCGGTCTAAAGATCACACCATATAATATACATATCAATATATACAGAACAGTGAAAACTGTCTAATCCGACACCTGTGCAATCCGTTTCACTCAACATTCTGACCCCTTATTTTATCTTCAGTTTCCTATTTTCATTGTTTATACACATTTTATTCAGACACGCTGTGTATTCCGATAATAAGTTGTCGGATTAGACAGATTCACTGTACCCATTTATTTTTCTAAAGCTAATACATATACACGAGAGCCAGAAAAGACTAAGATATAAGTGACCAACTGCATGGCACTTGCTTTATAGGTACACGTTGTAAGTGCATCGTGACTTTCAAGTACGTTATAGTAGTTTAGTAAGAAAAAAATCAAAATCTTACAATGGTTTAAGGTGTATAAAATGTAGAATTTCCCAAAAATATGCCTTTAACTTCCTTTTTAAAAGCTATCATTTAGAAATAAGCATAAAAATATTCATTACTCATGAAATGATTGATGTGATAGGAATGTGCATTGAACCAAAACAACATATATTTTAAATGTAATATTTTTTGGTCCAGGAAACAAAAATTACATAGCTGTTAAAATTATTTCCTTTGAAGAGAAATGACATATGTTTCTATAAAAATATTTCTGATATTTCAGTGCATTTACAAATTAGTAGCGATGGTTTTATTCTAGTCAATATATTATTTTTGGTAAGGAAGGGAAACAAAGATTGTTTTCAAAAGAGAGTATTCCTGTTCTAATCCTAGTGTTTGGTAATTAGAGAACAATTGACAAATAGTCTTGCATTTTATTGCGCTTTACAAAGGTATATAATTGTTTGATTGTAATGTTCTTATTTGAAAGATACACGTAAGATTTTTTTTTAAAGTCTGAATCGTGCACACAAGTATGTAAAGCGTCATTTTCTAAAAACCTTAAAAGATATATATAGCCCACATTTAAAAAGTTTTATCATATACTTAGTAAGAATCATACTGAGTATGCACTGTGCAATAGATGTCACAATAGCCTATATGGAAAACCGGTCCGAAAATCCAAATCACAGATCAGGCATTAAATTGGAACCCCTGTGGAGCTCGCCTCCTCTCGTTTGTGTGTAGCCAATTCAAAAATCCATATAAATCCGAATATTACGTGCTCAGTCGTAACACCTTTACTTCCCTGACAACAATGATGTGAATCCAGAGTTAAGGTATTCCATGTATAATGAAAGGATAATGAACAATTTTGAAGGATTTAGATCAACATAAATGTTTATTGTTGAATAATGATGAAAGTGAAGCAGGTGAAATTCACATGACTGGTAAATGATCAGAAGCTGACCTTTTTGCACTTAAGACTTTTTGGAAGAGTTGTCTGCCCTTTGTAAAAATAAGAAAAATCTAATTTTCTAAAAATGTGTGTGGTCAATGATTAATTTTATTTCATATTTTCATTAAGAGAAAGTGTATGTAACTTTCTACCAAGAGATTTGTATGAAAATATAATTTATTTTTAAAATATTGTAATAAAACATGCTTTTCCCATATACTTCAATGTTAAATTCTAGGTGAAATAAATCAAGCAGTAAACAAAATTTTGAAAATTCCTATGGTGGATTATTTTTATTTGATGAACCCTTAAAAATGATACCATGATTACAAAAATCTCGCCATCCATTTATTAGATATGAAATATTACATATAATACATTGAATACCTTAAGTTTGATTTGATGAATTCTTTGTAGAATTGACTCAGTCAAACAAAAACATTATGGAAAGTGACACTTATGACTTCTATTCGTATGCATACAATATTCAAGTACATTGAATATGATAAATAGAATCCAATAAACCAAGTCTGTCTAGTTGGTTATTGCAAAGAGGGCAAACAGACTCAATCATATTTGCCAAGTGTAATTCCCATAATTCATCTCGAAGGATGCGCATCACTTTCATGTTCATTAGTGTTCAAACTATGAAATCACAACAAGTAGTGCCTTAGTCTCGTTCAACCAGACACTCGGCTGTCTCCGTAAATCTCCGAGGAGCAGAGAGTCTGGTAAGACACGCGATAATAACTGTTACCGCTAGGGAGCGCTAATTTAGTTTCCGTTTGATTCTCTCTGACATAAACAGTCAATTCCGAAATTTGATGCTAATTTGTTGATCCTTCATTAGTGATACTGTAACGTACCCGGGCGGGAGGTTATGAATTTAATATTTATTTGTAAGGCAGTGAATTTATAATCAATAACGAGCTTCCGTGTCGTCGTGAGAGAGACGAGTGAGAGAGAGAAAACGTAACTATGAGTAAAAGTTCAACAACAATTTATTATAACAAAGTAGATATTCTAACCATTAATAAACTCACACAAATCCTTGTCGTCTTGTGTTGTTACTTGAATTGGCAAGAACTAGCCTATGTATCATTAAATATATAATAAAGGGGGGGGGGGGTTAAATCATACTGGTAATGACTGGCAACCAAATTTAGCTACGTATATAAAATATTTATACGGAACTCTGACAATTTCAATCAGTAGTGATCTCCACTTACTGTGGCACTGGATTCCTCAAAATAATGCGTCCGTGCATCAAGCTCAACGGACCCCGAATGACAGATTGTCGCTGTTTATATAGGCTTTGGGGCGGATCTTGTAGGGCACCAATGACGTCGTAATCAATCTGACGTCATATTGGTAACTTACCCAAACCGGAAATGGTGCATCCCCAATCATAAAGTGTAGGAAAACGGGAACAATGAATTTAAAGTGGAATAAAGTGGGCATCATCGCTTCTGACGGGTATAACAACTTATTAGACGATGCCAATAAGTATACGGAGGTAAGTGGTGTTCAATTTAATGGCGAACAACTGCATAAATCGGTAAATCAGCGTAACTTCATATCAATGTAAACAAAACATGTCGGATATCGATCCCGACCACGTGTTATTCAAAGAAACGTGCACATGTGCCGTACACGAACTAAATACGTTGCAAATCATAGCGGCAATTGAATACAATGGGAAACAACCATTGAAATATTCTCCGTACTGCAGCTTGTAAAATAATGCTATGCAATATATAATGACAGGTCACAGCTGTCACAGATACTATTGGGGAAAATCATTGTTACATGTACAATAAAAAAAATTACGCTCTTTGTCAGCTGGAAATTGTACTTTCACTTTTGCCTCCTAAAGTAGTTTTGATAAAACGGTTTTACCATTTTCCGTCGGTAGAACAGCAAATAAATCCTTTCCTCTTACAAAAGTTTTTATAAACACTCTAGTTGTAAATCTTTAAGCTTAAACGGCAAATTCAGGCAAATTCAATCTATTACAAATGTCTACGGTAGTCGTTATTTTGAAGGTGTGTTGAATCAACCAATCAAATTAAATACCGAAATTTTGGTAAGCCTCGTTCTGACGTTACAAACGTTATCACGTATCTTTACCAGACTCTCTGCTCTTCGAATATTTACGGAAAAAGCAGAGCGTCTGGTTGCACGAGACTAGTAGTGCCTGTGGGGTAAAGCTGGCGGAGCACCTGGTGCCAATAATCACGGCTCTCTTTGAGCTGTAGCATACCTTCTGAGTCGCACTCTGAAAATAAATTTTACAAAAAATATATTTAAAAAGACTGACATCAGCTATCTTCTTTCACTAAAATACCAATATATTATTTGGACATTCAACATTTTCTTTTAGCATAATATACATTTATTTACTTATACCCCTGCCTGAGAAAATTTGTTAAGAAAAACTTTATAATGATGTCTGCATTTACCAAGAAAAACATCTCTGTAAGTTTGGCATCCTTTGATGTTGCAGAGAAAGGACATTTTTAAAACGTCTATATTGTCAGGACATAACCTTCATATGTTTGGGATCATCTGAATTTACATGTATACAAGTATTCATTACACAACGATTGATTGATGTTTTCCGCCACACTCAACAATTTTTCAGTTATCTGATGGCGCCCAGTTTTTATCGGTGGAAGAGCGAACCCAGATACAATGTAACTTGGAAGAGACCACCGACCTTCCGAAAGTAAACTGGGACACTGTCTCACTTACCGGCGCGATGCAAGCGGGACTCGAACCCGCGCCGACAGAGGTGAGAGGCTGTGTGATTTTGAGCGCGATACTCTAACCACTGAGCCACGGAGGACTCCCATTACACAACGAATATCAATATAATATTGATAGTCTGACGAGCATATATTGTATAAACAGTTTCACGAGGTGTAGAATTAGGATGCTTGATCCAGCTGTGTAGTTTGCCCTTTGATATCTAAAAGATTAACATTGTAGCCATTATTACACAAAGCATGTAGATTTAGATGTATAAATATGCACATTAAATGCATGTTGACTATTTGGACTTGTAATACATGTAATCATTATATCATAATAGTCATGTAACGTGTTTTATCAATAACACAGCAGAAATAGATCCCCACCTCATGAAATTATCCCCCTCCCCAATTCCTGGATCTGTCATCCTAGTATATATAGAATTGTACTCTAAAATGTACATGTACATTGACTATCTGGATTAGTGATAATTTTGCTGAAATTCAGATAAATCAAAATTCATAAGAAGTATATCTAATCTTAAATTCTAGAATCCATAGAATATGCCAGACGCGGATTTAAAGCCCCCGAATTCCTGGATTTGCCCATGTTGTTTTACATACCAAGTGAATATACTATAATATCATTACTGCAACTACATGGTGGAAACAAAACTGACTCGTGGGACTTTCATATGTCACTGATATGCTTGGTGTTAGTATTGTTTTCATTTTCCAGATATATCTTTATAAAATAAATTTAGATACATTTCTAAATGAGACTGTATTAAAAACGTTCTAAACCATAGAATAGATTATGACTATCTCCATGTTGTATACAACAGGAAAAAGTTGAATTCTTTTCTAGTGCTCTGGGTTTTTCACTCGATGCAGATTTTACTGAAACTGTATAAAAACTAAATGTATAATAAAAAAAACAGCAGAAAAGTACGTACTAATTTTGAATTTCATAACAAGGGTTGTGACTCGAGGGCTGGTCCAAAATAGCCGTATAGTGGGTTGGTAACAAGCCATCCGATGCGATTTTGTAACAATTTAATCCGTCATGTTATGATGGGGAATCGCCCCATATGGGTGTAATTCTGTTTTGGGCAGTATGTGGTTGTCTATATTGTAGCAGGTCGAAGATTGTTTTTCCTTTACGTTTAACATGTGTATTATTGTCAATGCCACATGTAATTGAAATCCATTACTTTATGATTTTTTGTATTCTACATCTTGCCATAAGTTACAGGTATAACTCTGTCTCAAAAGTCCTTCTAGTCAAAAGTCTGGTCATTTTGTACTTGTAACATTTTTGCTCTTGGTGTGATTTACCATATGTGTCTTCTTCATTATTTAGTGATTCTGGGTATATATGTTTACATTTTGTCATTTATTGAATTAATAAATGACAGTTTTAATCACCTTCATCTGGTGTTCACGTATGTTGACAGACATGAATCATATAATATGTAGTTTTTCAGTAGTATGGGCAGTTTTGGGATAATTTATGTTTGAAGAGCACATCTTGTTTAATCCTGTTGCCGAATATTAGAATTTAGCTTTGATATGCTGAACAAAAATTCCTCTAGATTTCATGGCCCTTGGGACTAATGATTCTTTTAACTGATCCTCGGGTGATCGATAAGACCTTTGGGCCTCTTGTTTTATGCTCGTCTTTAAATCAGACATATTATGGTACTGTAATGTCTTTGTCTGCATGTTTGTTCCCCCAACTCCAACCTAAGTTTTCATGTTACAAAGTTCTTGTATATGTTACAGAATGTTTGTATGAGTATTGAAGATTTGCATTACATTAAGATTAGGAATTTTTTTGGCTCAAGTGAGCTTTTCTCTTCAAAATTTGTCCGTTGTTTGGCATCGGCGTAAACTTTTCACATTTTCATTTTCTTCTCCAGAACCACTGGGGCAATTTCAACCAAACTTGGCACAAAGCATCCTTGGGTGAAGGGCTTTCAAGTTTGTTCAAATGAAGGGTCATGCCTCCTTCAAAGGGGAGATAATCACAAAAATAGGGTGGGGTCATTTAAAAACTTCTTCTCAAGAACCACTGGGCTGAAATTGACAGGAAAGCTTCCTGACATAATGTAGATTCAGTTTGTTCAAATCATGGCCCCTTGGAGAAGGTTGTGACCACAATAAGGGATCAAAGTTTTACATGGGAATAAATAGGGAAAATTAAAAATTCTTCTCAAGAACCACTGGGCCAGAATAGCCGAGATTTACATGAAAGCTTCCTGACAGTGCAGATTCACGTTTGTAAAAATCATGGTCCCCGGTGGTAGATTGAGGCCACAATAGGGACCAAAGTTTTAAATGCAAATATATATGGAAAATCTTTAGATGTGGGCCAAGGTGACTGGTGAGCGATGTGGCCCATGGGCCTCTTGTTTAATTTGTGAGAAAAATTGCAGGGTTTTGAATTACGTAGTTTGCCTGTTTAACTCCTCCTAAAATGAGTAAGTTAAAAAAAATCATACAAATTTAATGTATTGGTATTAAGGTAGAGACGGATAGCAACCACGTGATCAGTAAAAATCGTGTATATTCACGTGAATTTATTTTCCGGAATTCCGTACACCGTCATAGAGTAGTTGAAAAACATAAAGGGGTTCCGAAAGTACAAGTTGTTGCTGTGACTGACTCGATGATTGAGGGGGTCGTCTCGACAAAAGATAGAGACAGTTGGCCATAGTTTAGATTAGGAATACGTCAATGTAATAATAGTGGACCAAATGTTTCGTCCGTGCAGAATGGCACTTTTTACCTCACGACCATGCATAGCTGCGCTACGTAAACAATTTTACAAAGTTGTTGATGTAGCGTGATCGTGATGTCCGACTCCGAGTGCTGCGAGTTTCAATACTGTTTATGTAGTCATTGAGAGTTTAAACAAAGTTTCTTCTGAGAAGAGGAATTCGATGGATGCATTCAACGTGGACAACGAGATTATAATTTCGTTTGGTAAGTGAAAAAATATGGCAAATTAAATTTGTATTCAACCCACTTTTCCTCTGCTATTTCACAACGTGATTTTATAACAACATCTATAAACACACAACTTGGAGATGTTTCATTTTCTTTACTTAAGGATACAAGTGTTTGTTTTTTGGTTGTTTTTTTTGCTTCAAATATGTTGTGAAGTATCACTTTTTTATGCACCTTGTACATGTAAAGACCATCACATGATTGTGCAAGGCAGCTTTCAGCAACAGGCTTCATTTTGATGCAGGATATATTTCTTGTCATAATTGGGGGGGGGGGTAAATAACTTACTGACAATTAATTGAACTTTCTAATGCCAATACATGTACTTTGTATGAAGTGAATGATTATAAATTTCATTTATGAGGATACCATCCTATGGGAGGAATAAAAATGTTTCATCTACACACATTGATAGAAATTGCAGCAATGTATCAACAAGCCAAAAGTAGATGAAACTCATTTGAGTTGATCATTAGGTTTAGTTTGAATAGAAAACTCTGTGTAAGCTACACTATTGATTTGTTACAACATTAAATATAATTCTAAAAGTTGTTGTTTTGTCTCTTTATTTTCATTTGTACAATTTCACTGATGGTTCTTTATTATATCAAGGACTTTTAAGTAAACGTCAATTCCAAAATTTGTAGAATTCCAAGAACTAGTTATTTTCTGGTCAAGTTGGTGTTTGCAAGCGGAAGTGATCATACTATCTGAAACGGAGGTAATGATTGGTTTGCCATCTACATCATCATGATCATTGGAATTTATTCCAAAACCCTCAGTTCCATATTCTGCATTGACAAAGTCTATGACCGTAGGATTCTGAATATGTCCCGAGGTCCATAAAGCTTTCGGGGACGATTTTGTTGTTCTCATTCTATGTCCAGCCCAAGCACCTTGCCAAATTTTTAGTTTCTGATTTATAAATGGAATGTATGTATAATGTAGAGCTGTTATCTGCAAATCATCAAGTGGATCCAAAATCCCATCATCTTCCATGTAGTAGAATAATTTGTAGAAAAGAGCCAACACAGCAGTATAGACATCTCTCCACAAGCTCTCTATTCTTTGATTGTGCACACTTTTACCAGTAAGCATGCTTCCTCTGCCAATTCCTCGATTGGCAATCATAAAATCAGCAATTGCAGTATTTTCTAATCCCTTATCTGAACGAACTCTGAGTGGAAGGCCAAATTGAGAAACACCCTCAGTAAAGCATTTCAACAATGTTCCAGCTTTATTATTGTCGAGACAGTTCAAGAAAATTATCAAACGACTGAAACCATCAATGCATCCTGCGATGATCAAATGCCACCGAATGAGTTTATGGTTGGTCCTCTGACATCATAGACTCTGCGTTTTAATCTGCCCCTTTTTCTTTCGTTCACACCCGTCTCATTCACACGATGCAAACTATCTCTGAGACGCCAGGATGGGACAATTATACCTTTCTGTTTTATTATTTGTCCTAAAATGTTCTCTCCGCAATATGGAAAATTGTTTGACGCATCCAAAACATAATTATCTACCGGTAGCTCAATGTCGTTTATATCGGAAAAACTTTTCTTGGACATTCCAAACTTTCTCATTCTGCGATGTACCGTGCTTTCGGAGATTGAAAGGAGTCTTGATATTTCTTTAATTGAAAACCCGTCGTTTAAGAGGTTTTTTAGGACATTCTGCGGAACTACAAATTCCTCTGGACCAAATCTAGAAAAATCTTGTTCGGGTCTTCGAGGACCATATGAAACACATGCATATCTTAGTTTAACCATGTCAGACTTGTTACCAATTCCCAATGACTTCCTTTCTTCAGCTGATAATAAACCCACAATGTCAGGAGAAATGTCCTGCTCTTCAAAGTGTCTAGAGTATTCTCCAAAGCCCAGCTCTTCCAGAATGTGGCGCATTTCCGACATTTTCAAATGGATTTATACAAAGCATTGACTCTTGTGTGAAAAACTTCAAATGCAAGTCTTCGAAACACAACATGATATACATACACGACATTATATATCAAAGTAACTACGTATTGTATAGTTTTGACAGTGTATTAAATGATGTAGCTACATTTTATATGCAAACGATTGTATGATATAGAATTTAAACCCCATATTTTAACGTTTTCGCAATTCATCATATAAAAATGACTTAATAGCATACAGTCACATCAAACTGTTATAGGAAAATGAAATGATAGTAAGGTGTTTTGACATCATGTGGATACATTTGCACCACATGTCATGCAGAAATGACTTATTGGTATATAGTTTTCACAAGCTACATCAGAATTCAGACTGTATAATTATTGTTGTGACATCATATCATAGTGTTTTCACTGCATGTCATAATAAATGAACTTGATGATACAGAGGATAGACTTGATATTGTGTGTGTTATAACGACGGAGTGACATGTTGTTTTGACGTCATCTTATAATGTCTGAACCCTCTGATTTATGAATATGACTTAATGAAATACAACTTGGACAACATAATATAGATTTTAGATTGAATATTATGTACATGTATACCTAACTATGTAATACATTGATTTGACATCATGTTATTGGTTTTTCACTACATATTATATCAAGTAGACGTAATGATATAAAAAATGTCCTTAATGGTATAGAGAATAGACCCATTGAATAAGGAATAAACTTGATATTATATATCAGTGACAATATGCTGCATATCTTATAGCCTTAAGACAGCTGCGGCGTTCCATAACTCTGTATCTAGAACAAATTTTCTAACCACCGCTCTCTCGCTTTTTGTAGTAAGCTCTGTGTGGTTTTCAACGTAGCGAGTCTAATTATTGGTGATGCCATCTAGTCTCGTTCAACCAGACACTCGGCTGTCTCCGCAAATCTCCAACGAGCACAGTCTAGTAAAGACACGCGATAATAACTGTTACCGCTAGGGAGCGCTAATTTAGTTTCGGTTTAATTCTCTCCGTTATAAAGAGTCAATTCCGAGAGTTGGTCCTTCATTAGTGATACTAATGGGGAAATCATTACTATATGTAGAATAGAAAAAAATTGCGATCGTTGTCGGCTGGAAATTGTACTTTCACTTTTGCCTCCCCAAGTGATTTTGATAAAACAGTTTTACCATTTCCCATGGTTAAAACAGCAAATAGATCTTTTCCTTTTACAACAGTTTTTACAAACACTCTAATTGTAAATCCTTAAGCTTAAACGGCAAATTCAATCTATTTCAAATTTCTTTGGTAGTCGTTATTTTGGAAGTGTGTTGAATCAACCAATCAAATTAAATACCGATATTTCGGTAAGCCTCGTTCTGACGTTACAAACGTTACTGCGTGTCTTTACCAGACTCTCTACTCGTCGGAGATTTACGGAGACAGCCGAGCGTCTGGTTGCACGAGACGAAATGCCATAATGACAAATGCCCGGAAGTACGACTTTACGTTATTTTTCTCGGGTCATGTGACGAGACTTTCCGACACTATAGCCCAATCGGATCACGCGCTCGTCCTTTTCCGTAACCGGTAAGAGGATTCAGACGTGGATTGACGCAATGATTATAGATCAACTCGATGCATTTCTTCGCCGGGAGCGCGCATGTGGATGAAGTTAAAAATCGAGAACCGAATCCCTATATAATGTGTTATTTAGATTCTCACCACAAATTCAGTTTTGGTATCATTAATGTCCATAGTCAAGCCTTGTGCTTTATGTATTGTTATACCAAATGAAACAACCAATGGAATTTGCAAGTCTACTTGCAACAATGTTTTTCTCAACAGAGTTATAAACAGTGAAGATTTCTTTCTTTATATCTGTCACAGTGACAGCATCTTTGGTAACATTTAAAACTCTTTCTTGAAGACCATTCACCATGGTACTACTCAAATTCTTAACAAGCATAACTGGACAGTGTTCTTTCAAATGCAAAGTTTTAAGTACGGTGAGCTTCTCCAGAAATTTACTATTTCCCTCATCTTATGCATTAAAAGTTTTCATATCCCCAGATAAATCTACCAATAATGAGGCATTGTATATTTCTTTATCAAAATTTCTAGCAAAAAATCGATTGGGATCTCCACCTGGTGGGAGAGATATGTGTAGACGTTTCAGAAAATTTAAGGTTTCCAATGGTAGTTTTCCATTTGACACATCATTAATTGCATTTACAAAATGTGCTTCATCTTGCCTATGTTACAAAATAATTTTATGTCGAAATACACTTGACAAAAAGCGTGATTTAAAGCAAAAACCACCAGTATCTTGTTTTAACATGTCAGGAACGGGAGGTAATTGAAAAAGATCACCACTTCCAACTATTTGAATTCCTCCAAAGTAATTGCCATTTTCACGAACTTTTCTACATACATTCAGTGGTTTCAACAGTCTCGTTTAAAGTTAATATTTCTCAAATTATGTGGTCGTTATAACGAGCTAGTTTTCCAATACAACCTATCATTGGGTCAAATGTTGTCTGACACGTTTCATACCGATTGTTAGACCGTTTTTGGCACACTGATTTTGACTACGGATAACTCCGTTTAACTGATCAAGATATAGGGCTCATGGCGGGTGTGACCGGTCAACGGGATGCTTACTCCTCCTTGACACTTGATCCCACCTCTGGGGTGTCCAGGGTCCGTGTTTGCCCAACTCTCTGTTTTGTATTGCTTATAAGAGTTATGAAATTGATCACTGTTCGTTATCTTCACCATTCATTTTCAAGTTGAGAAAATAGGTTGGCGGACGGCATGGAAATTTCATCGAAAGCTAAAACGTTGGTGTTTTGAATATTTTTTGTACATCAGTTTATATTTCATTTAAAAGTTCGCAGTCAGCGTATCGGCCATCACCGATACCTGGCCATGAGAGCGTAGTTTTTCCACAGCCACACCAGCGGTCCCTGTTAAAACTACCTTTTTACCTGTTGATTTTAATTCATTTCTTATTTTTTCAATAATGAAACTCTTCCCTGTGCAACTCTGGCCTAAGATAAGTACGTTGTGTCCTTAGATTGTAAGGTCTAGCGCCTTTTTCTGATTCATTGATGTCAACCATGATGGTTACTTCATGCTATAAATAAATCCAAAGAGTTCCTAACGTAATTTTAGAAGAGCATGACAGCCAATCAAAATCGCGCTTCTATTCCGCGCGGTGTCAGTTCAAAGCACTTCGTGGTATAAATTGGAAAATCGAGCTGTATTTCTACAGTTTTTGAAGATACGCGGTAATGAATGCAGTCATGCCATATATGATTTATTAGCTGAAATATCATAGAAGAGAACGATAGTATATACATTTGCATCGCAAATTCCCTGGAAGTTCAAAAGACCGACATTCTCAGGGGGGTGCCATTTGAACCTAAGTACATGTACCTTGTGTTATCATTAGTATACAGACGTCATATACAAATCGAGGTAAGCTACTGACAAACAAGTTGATGGTACAGGGGTTTCAACAGTCTCGATTGAAGTCAGCATTTCGCAAATTCTATGGTCGTTATGACGATCTACATGTAGTTCGTCAATACAACCTCGCATTGGGTCAAATGCTGTCTGACGTATTTCATACCGATTGTTAAGCCGTTCTTGGCACACTGATTTTGACTGCGGATAATTCCGTTTACCTGATCAGGATATAGGGATCACGGCGGGTGTGACCAGTCAACAGGGGATGCTTACTCTTCCTAGGCACCTGATCCCACCTCTGCTGTGTCCAGGGGTCCGTGTTTGCCCAACTATCTATTTTGTATTGCTTATAGGAGTTATGAGATTGATCACTGTTCGTTATCTTCACCTTGCATACAGAAACAAGTACCTGTGACTAAATCATATGAAAATGTAAACGTTCCTATAACTTGTGTGCATTCAAGTTTTTTATGTCCCCGTCGGAATGTGCATATTGTTTTTGTCCTGCCTGAACCTTGCTTAGAGATTCGTTTTCACCCGCTATGTAGCCTCCGAGTTGAAACGAGTCAACCATATTGAAACTTTAAATTTCCGGTGAATATCCGCAGCAAAAGTAGTAATATTGTCCAATCGTTTTGCACCTTTTGAACTTGAGTCATTCAGTGCTGAACAACCTCAATATGGTTGACTCGTTTGAACTCGGAGGCTAATAGCTGGTGAAAACGAATCTGATCTGCCGAAACGGACAATCAACATTCATTCAAATCGTGTGAGGGTGACCACAAGTAAGTATATCTTAAACAATAATTCTAGTTGGACTGCAACGGATGACAGATGCATAAAATCCAACGCAATGAAGGAAAATTGCATGGAGAAAATGGTTTAGGGTTAACGACGGCGACCTTATTCTTGGAAGTTGGACTTGTTTTTTCAAAGTTTCTGTGAAGTCGCGTAAACGATTTTTTGTATTACAAAACAGCACAATATTCTGGCTTTCAACTTGGAAAACATTTTTATGCATTATCACGATTAATACCGAAGTTTTGAGTATATACCATATATACCAGTTTGCTCAGATTCTGTCAAAACGCTGTGGACTATCATATGTAGATGACAAGACATTTCATTTAATGCTATGGTGTTTTACTTGGTGAACTTGACCTTGATCCAAATTTAAGAACTTTTAACTTTAATTAAATTAATGGAAAGAAATCTCGATTGCTAGACCGTTCCTGGCACGCTGATTTTAACTACGGATTACTCTGGGGGGGGGGGGGGTTTCTGATAAAGCCATAGGGCTCACGGCGGGTGTGACTGGTCGACAGAGGATGCTTGCTCCTCCTAGGCACCTGATCCCACCTCTGTTTGCCCAACTCTTTATTTTGTATTTCATTATAAGAGTTATGAAATTATCAATGTTTGTTATCTTCACCTTTCATATTCATGCAAGAAATGAACCTAGGACCCTCAATTGACCAAAGAAACCAAATGTTTTAGAGATTTCTGTATACGGCTGGCATCTTGGAAATTGTGGCACAAAAATGTTGCTGGAAATGGTTTCAGAGTCATCAAATTACCCTAGAAATAAAATTTTCTTGAAATCTGTCATTCATGATTTTTTGACGTTTTTTAAAAGCAGCCATTTTGAAAAGTGACTCCTTCAAAGTTTGGATTGGGTCCATAAAATCATTAGAACAAGTTTAGCAGGGAAGAAGAGGAATAATAATAAGAAAACAGGAATAATGGAAAGCGGATCAAAAACAATATATCCCTGTCAATATGTGTTCGCGGACATAATGATATAAAATATAATACATGTATACTATGGAATATATGAAAATGACATATTGAGTTGAATTTCTCCTCAGTAATGCTAATAAACTTTGAAAATTTAGTTTGATATTTATGCCCCCCCCCCCCCCCCCTTCAAAGAAGAGGGGTATATTGGTTTGCACCTGTCGGTCGGTCGGTAGACCACATGTTGTCCGCTCAATATCGTGAGAACCCTTCACTTGATCGTAATGATATTTCATATGTGGGTTGGTTATGAAAGAAGAGGACCCCTATTGGTTTTTTTTTCAGGTTAAAGGTCAAGAGTCAACCTACTCTGGACATAGGAATATACTATCCGCTCAATATCTCGAGAACCCTTTGCTTGACAGACCTCAAACTTGGTACACTGGTATATCTTTAGAAGAAAATGATTCCTATTGATTTTGAGGTCACATGGTCAAAGATTAAGTGTCAAACTGGACATTGGAATATGCTGTCCGCTCAATATCTTGAGAACCCTTTGTTTGACAGACATCAAACTTGGTACACTGGTATATCATCAGGAGAAGATGACACCTATTGATTTTGAGGTCGCGTGATCAAGGGTCAAACTGGACATAGGAATATACTGTCTGCTCATTATCTTGAGAACCCTTTCCTTGACAGACATCAAACTTGGTACACTGGTACATCTTCAGGAGTTGATGACCCCTATTGATTTTTAGGTCACGTGGTCAATCCACTCTTGACATAGGAAGATATTGTCTGCTCAATATTTTGAATTGATGATACTACTCTCAATTAAATGATGCGTGTGTATAACCCTTTTCAATTTTTCACCATGGGGGCATATGTATTTTACAAACATCTCTTGTTTTATTTCTAACTTAGGTGTTACGAAATTTGGTTCTTCATTTCATTTATATCCCATTAATTATTGGTATGAAACGCTAACTGATATCCAAATTGCACGCCGATTACTAGTGTGATACAGTTTATATATTTACAAATGTTTAGAATCTGGTTCCGTTATTCTGCCCGATCCCGAGTACATGGTCTGCCATTTATTATGTTTCATCTTTGAATGTCTTTATTTCTGTCGAAGTATCACGATAGTAGCTTCATGTACTTGTCGTTTTATAAAGGTTACACTGCCATTTTACCTCAGTATTAGCAGGATTCCATTAGCTATCTAGTCTGCGTGTATCTCCCCATTTGCTAAGCGGTGGGTGCCGTACGTCGCTGGTTCGACCCCGGGCTGGGGCGAAAATTTTCAGTACCTAGTTGTGATTATTTAGTGCTTTTTATATATATATATATATATATATATATATATATATATATATATATATATATTATTGGATGTATTTACTGTATCAAATACCGAATTCTTTATTTACAAACTATATATCTATATCTATATCTATATATATATATATATATATATATATATACAGTTACTACTCAAAATATGATAAGGATCACTAGGTTATATGTGTGTAATTTACCACTAACATAACAAAAGACATAAATTTGACTCAGAAACGTGTTTACTCAGGTTATGAATGAAAATTCATGAACGGCATGAACTTTTAGGCCATATCTAAAAATATGTTTGTTTCCCCTCTCCCGAGCCTAAATTTCAGAGGAGGGTCGGTAGGTAGGTAAAAAGATTTTTTTTTGTTTAGCCAGCAGAATTTTATTTAGTAGTATCAGAGCTAAGTTACACATGCGCATATAAATTAGGTGTTTTTCCAGATTGTAATTATATCAAGTTTGGAAACAAGTTTAGATTGAGAACATGTAGATGTAATGCTTTTTATTGACTGTCGAAAATATCACACCCGTCCAAAATATCAACACTTTCCCCAACTGAAGAACACAACATGCACACTCTGACGCCCCAAAGTCTCTTGTCTCCTCGCTCCTCTTGTAGACAACATTTCTCCATCTCGGTCTAGCTAGCAGACCACCTCTATTCGTATTATCTTTTTTATTTTAGATCGAAACCAATAAAGATATAGAAAATTCTGGTCATTGTGAAATACTGATCTGTACCTGAAACGACCCTGAAATTTTCCGGAATTTAAAAAAGAAATTGCCAGAATGATGGAATAAAAACTTTTGGGTTGGTGTGACTTTCTCAGACTCGGTCGGACGAGGGGAAACAAACAACATTTTTATTTTGGCCTTATTAATACGGAATGCTTGAAATCTGATAACAACACCAAAAGGCATTTCATTACAAAAAGTTAACAGCAAACCAGAGAAAGAATTACACAGTTTTTGGGGATAGTCCATCATTACATTTAGTCGATGAAGTGTCAATACCGGGTATGGCCTCCCCTTGCATAAATGACGGCTTGACAACGGTGAGTCATGCTGTCAATAAGCACCCGGATGTTTCCAATGGGAAGGTTGTTCCACTCTTCCACGAGGGCGTTTCCGAGCTCTGCCAAAGTCGTGGGTTGTGCTCTACGGCGTGAAAGGGCAACTTGCAACATGTTCCATACATGCTCAATCGGGTTCAAGTCCGGCGAGCGCGCTGGCCAGTCCATACGGACAATTGTCTCCTACTGAAGGTACTGCTCCACCACCCTGGTGCTTTGAGGACGGGCGTTATCATCCATCAGGATGAACTCAGGGCCAACAGCACCAGCGTAGGGTCTGACGTAAACATCGAGGATCTCATCCCGGTACCGCACCCCCGTCATTGTTCCTCTCTCCAGGACATGAAGATATGTTCTTCCATCCCTGCTGATTCCACCCCAGACCATGATGGAACCACCACCATAACGGTCATGTTCACTGATGTTGGCATCATGGAAACGTTCACGTTGTCGTCGCCACACTCGGTGCCTCCTGTCTGTAAAGTCCAAACAATACCTGGACTCATCGGTGAACAGAACTTGAACCCAATCGTTCTGTGTCCAAGTGACATCATCTTCAGCCCAGTCCAATCGCTCCCGCCGATGTCGAACAGTCAGAGGGACTCGAACACATGCCCTTCTCGAGTTGATACCTGCATTGTGAAGCCGATTCCGTATCGTGTTAGTGGACACATTCACCCCCGAGGCGTTCAGGAGGTCGTTACGTAGGCTGGTTGCTGTCCAGAAGGGATGGCGTCGTGCCTGAAGAGCCACAAAATGGTCTTAGCGTTGGGTTGTCGACCTCTGACGACCACCCCCATGTCGGTGTGCTGCTGTACCAAAAGTTTGCTGTCGGTTCCAGGCCCTGTTTACAACGCTCTGGCTGACGTTTAGTGCATTTGGAACGTCACGTTGTGAATAGCCAGCGTCAAGCATTCCAATACATCTGCCCAGTTGTTCTGTCGTCAGGCGACGCCTTACACGTTGAGGGGGCATTGTGTTGATAAACGTAGTGTAAACACTCAAGTGAGTTTGAAATTTTAGAAAGAATCAGACACCGATGCCAAAGTGAAAATCGTGCAATGGTAGCAAAAGCATAAACTGTGATGAGAAACGCATTTCCCATGGCATGAAATGCACGTGCAAGTTTGTTGAAGACGTTTTTGATTTCACTTGGACACAATATTGCCAGTTATGCAGTTATTAATTTTTGAAACAGAAAAATATCTATGATCCTTATCAAATTTTTAGTAGTATATATATATATATATATATAGAGAGAGAGAGAGAGAGAGAGAGAGAGAGATTATAATGTTCATTTTCTTTTTGTGAGAGCGAGAGAGAGAGGAGGGAGTCAGTTGACTAATGGAGATCATTTTTCCCAGTCCGTTTTAAATTATCTAATTCATTTCTTTCCTTATAACTATCCTGGTTGATTTGATACAATTGTTTCCAATTATTTATAAAGCTTTAACTGTTAGCTGATTTTTTTTGGCATCTATTCCTATATATATATATATATATATATATATATATATATATATATATAATCCAAATAGAAAGAGTTGATATCACACAGTCAAAATAATTCAATAAAAAAATCAGGAAAATATACAGTTCCAAAATATATTTAAATCATTTTGTGATTTAAATATATTTTGGAACTGTATATTTTCCTGATTTTTTTATTGAATTATATATATATATATATATATATATATATATATATATATATATATATATATATATATATAAGATAAGATATATATATATATATATATATATATATATATATATATATATATATATATATATTGATTATTATAAGTAATACATTGTATGACCTGAAATGTTTTTGTTTTGTATCACCAAATATACTTTTTCTGATAGTATTGTGCATAGTGTAAATAAATTTTGTTGGTTGAACTTTTTAACCTGACTTTATTATTCTTTAATAAAATATGGTTGACATACGAGAGTGAAAAGCCAACATGTTTGCCTGCTCTCTCTCAAAGGAGTGGTCTCAGAAGTGGGATCTATTGTCCTTTGTTTTTTAACAATTTCCACATTCTCGGTTACCTTTATTTCATTCGGAATTTAAAAATCAATTCAAAATAACTGAACAGAAATACATGAAAATCACAGAAAATGTCAGATTTAGAAGAATCCGGGGAAGTCACTTTTCGACCCGTAAGCCGGCAAGTGAATCTGTTACGGATGACGGAGAAGTCCCGACTCCCACAGGAGGTACCTCTGCAACAATTTCTTCCATATCTGAAAATGCATATATATCGTTGATTAGAGCATTGCAAGAGCAATTTTCTAGTGAATTTGCAAACATCAACCATTAGATAGGAGAGCAATTTATAGGTATGATGGAAGAAATTGACGGGAAATTGGGAAATATGCAAAATGATATCTTTAAACTGAAAAATGAATCCCATAATTTGTGGTAACAGGATCAACAAATGGCCTCATATCCCATGCCAATACATATGGACATTGATAATGTAAGGAAATTTTTTTAGATTATTAAACTCAAATAGCATGAGAAGAGTTGACAATATTAACAGAGGGATGATCATCTCCTGCAATAAGCAAAGAAACCACCGCTAGGTCAAAGTCAGGAATGGGAGATTACCATCAGCCACCCAATGTTAATAGATTTAGTACTCCCGATCACCATGGGAATCAGAATGGGTTTATTCCTAGGAGGGAACTCCCTAATGAAAAAAACAAGCCCAGAGTATTCGATGGGAACGAGGATTTTGACGATTATCTCTCAATTCGAGATAGTATCCGACCTCAATAATTGGGATTATAGGACCAAATCTTTACAGTTAGCAGGTCATCTAGCTAAAGATGCATGTAGCTTATTTGAAGAATTAAGTCCAGATCAGAGAAGGGATTATGATACCCTAGTAGATGCATTAAAGAGACGCTTTGGGCATCAGAAAGGTCCGAGATGTTTAGAGCAAAGCTAAAAACTCGGGTCAAGGGTAAAAATGAGAGTATTTCTGAATAGACTTAGGCAATTAAGAATTACAGAGAGGACTTATATAGGGAGTGCCTGCTGTCCAATACTATTATGAATTTTCATAATAAAATACTGTTTGAATTAAATTAATTAAGAAATTAATTAGGCAGGCGTATCCCAGTGCTGAGCCAGGTCTCACTAGTGGGTTAACTCTAGATCAATTCATAGACTCGTTACCAGATCCCGATTTTAGGCTACGCCTAATGGAGACCCGACGTAGAGATATTAGTGAAGCGGAAATGCAATTAGGTTGGAGACTTGTAGGATACCTGATACACAGAAATATGTGCACAGTCTAAATGTCATAAATTCTTATAGGAATAACACCCTAGATCCATTAAACGCCTTATTAGAGAAATTAAATGAGACCATAATTATGTTAGAAAAGGCAACCAGTGGCCGGAATCACAGCCCACCTCATAGAAAGGGAAATTGGGAAAATAGGAGCCAAGGGAATACCAGTAACAAGAGGGATCATAAATGGAAATCCCAAAAATTCAAGTTTAATAGGACCACCTCATAGTAGGGAAAATGGGAATAATTACTCCCATAAAATCAGAATAGGAATACCTATGACCAAGGGTCAAAAGGAGAAAACCAGGCCATGGGAATCTACAAGGAAACTGTCCTGTGTCGACTTCGCAGGTCGGGAATCGACAGACAACACGGGGAGATCAGTTGCAGTAGTTTACTGAAATAAAACCCCAATGTGATGAAACGACTATCCCAGAAATTATAGCTAGTAACAAAGCTGATTCAAGTGGTAAGGATATATTGCCCCTGAATCAAGAGAAAAGAGTTAAATTTAGAAGGGGATAAGGGAGAAAATGACATCCCAGAAGATACCCTTACTAAACCAACAAAAAAGTAATTGTTTATAATGCAAGGAAGTACGAATCAGCCAAACTTTTAGGAGATTCAGGAGCGGATATTACGATTGTAAATATCATTTTTTAGAGCAATGCTTTGATGGGGAGGTCCCTTCCTTAGAAGCCTATGCTGTTACATTAGTCTCTGCTAGAGAAGACCCGATACCAAATAGTGGGAAATGCAAAATCCGTTTTAGGAAGGAAATCACGAAGTCACCCATACAGTGATAGTAGCTGATACATGCATTAGATACAATGGTATCTTAGGTATAGATTTCATGACTAAATATTCATGTGACATTTTAGTCCAAAAGATGTGTTTCGGTGTCAAGGGTCAAGAGATCCCTTGCTTTAAATTTAGTAGCAATGATGTGAATAGTGCATTAAGAGCTGCATTAATGGAGGATGTGAAAATCCCTCCCAACTCAGAGTATATTACCCGAGATAGAATATTAGATTATATTCCCGAATGGGATATGGCCTTAATTGAGCCGAATATAGAATCTATGGGCAGTGTTAGTAGCTAAAACAGTTGTTAACCCCACATCTGGGAAAATCCCATTAAAAATCATGAATGTTTCAAGTAGCGAAACTGAACTCCATAAACATAGTTTTGTAGGATCAATGGAGAGAGCCTCTTTGTTTCAAGGTGATAGTTTACATTTTGTTATATCAGAAATCAGCTTAGTAGATACTCCCACTAAATTACCAGAACATCTGGAAGACTTGTATGAGGAATCATGAGAGGGGATAAATGAGAAAGAACAGTTAAAGGTGAATAAATAAACTATTAAACTGTAAATTAAAAACAAATACACCAGGATAAATACATATATGTTATTTCTCTTTTTACATTCTTATCTTTTTATGAAAAGTTCATGAGGGAGAAAATGTCACGTAAGTGAGTTCGATTTTGACAGAAATAGGAAAAATGGAATTTAAAAAAACCACACACACAATAAATCAGAATTATATGTATACAAAGGGATGTCATTGCTTATCACATTCTTATCTTTTTTATGAAAAGGTAGATTAAAGCGACTATTGAGGGAAAATGTCAAGACCGGGACCGGCTTTTAGCATTGTTTTTATTTGTTGGTCAACCAACTATCAGAATGCAGGCATGGAAAGTCATATTTAATTGAACGGACTTGAATATTCTGATATATTCTTTTTTATCGAATAAAAAAATCCGGGACTGGGACCGAAGACCGGGTTTTAAAGGCTCGTGTCATGTTTTTGTTTACATGTCTTAAATAAACTACTAAAAGATTCGTTTAAATCAGATTTTTTTCAAATCATAAGTGAATTCTTAACACAACTAAATATTTTCTAGTGTTTGGCACATCTCATTTTGTTTTAAACACGCAATTTTCTATTAAACAGTCTAATGTAAACAAAAACATGGCACGAGCCTTGTTTACATAACAAAGAATTCCAAGTGTTGTATCTCACTTAAAACTCAACAACTGATATTCAAATTTTGGTTGACCACTAGAAATACTTTAGTTAAGCATTGTAAACAATAAAAAATGAAAAGATAAAATTTGAAATTTTTCAGCTCAAATCGTGTCCATGCCCCTTTAATAACAGGGCCGAGACCAGGTTTTAGTCAGTACCATGATTTACCGATTCTTGTTATCGATGGATAAAAAGTCATCGATATATCTAACCGATACTGCCTTCCATTGTACACAATTCATGCTGTGTGTTTATTCACAACATTTAATATTGTTTTAAGGTGTAGTATATGTAGGTTTTAAATATGTAACTATACATATCTCGTACCTTATAATTTTATTCTCCATTTTGCTGTACTTCGGTTTCTTACTTTCAAAAGTTATAATGTTTTGGTTTTTTTTTTTTTTTATTTGTTGTTTGTTTTTGGGTTGTTTTTTTTTTAAAATCTCTATTATGTAGATTGTCCAATAAACTTTGGCAGGTTTGAAAGAATACTATATAGAATGGATTTAAAAATATACTTAACTTAGCATAAAAGTAAACTGTCAAAGTGCATTTAAAGATTAGCATGCTGGCTTTAAATCATTCAAGTTTGCCAACTTCGTGAGAATTACTGCAATTCGATATATATTCAAGGTAACGATTCATCGATTGGGTAATTCCCAATAAATTTTAGGTGAGACAGTCGCTAAATTTATAACATATTTGCTACTCTTGAAAATATCAACATGGGAGTTCTATGTGCAACATCTTTCTTGATCCTGATTTTGGGCGTGCCATATATCGTAGAATGTTTCCCCTCACAGGCTATTCAAGGAGAACGAAATACAAAATCTCATCTGCTTGTGAATGTTTATGGGATATATATATCTACCTACAAATTTATCATAAAGCATAATCTTGCCAATGGTACAGGACGGACAGAAACTGAGACATTGAACGACTTCTTTGGAATAGGTGAGGAAACCATCACCAACACATTTTTATTTATCTATCCATCTACCAATCAACCATGTTTGAAGTACAGTGTATTCGATTTTAAAGATAAAGAGAGGAAGTGCACACATGTTATTGTTTGAGGGTAAACCAAAAGTTTCGCTTGGTCCCATTTATTGTGTGGGCTTGTTTGAAATTTTTAATCCACAGCTAGTAGAATTTTATTATAAAAAGAAAGCATTATGATAACCGTCTTTTCTGGTCCTTCGTAAAACTAGAAATGTTAAATTGTTAAAGAAATGCTTTAATTTATGAAAGAAATGCCAATACAGCTTCACATAATTTATTTCCATATTTACAGCTAGTTGGGGTATATAGCGTCAGAAGTGACGTAACTGGAGTGTCAAATTTAATTAAAGTGCTTATTCTTTTAGGAAAAAATGGAACACAAACAGAATTTTTCTATCATACATGTATACTGAAAAGATAAATCTATATGGTATGAATATAAACTTTGTCCAATCTGCACTGGGTGTATTCTAGAAGAAAAACTGTCAAAATACCAAAAATGGCGACAAAACGTCTTCATGATATCATATTTCTTGTTTTACCTCATTCTTATCAGATTGAGAATGATAACTGAGTTGCATTGAAATTCTTGCACAAAATATACTTCAATACTGCATTTTGAAACATCAACACAAACGTCGATTTTTGGATGGTAAATGGAGCCCTAATCAGATATAGTGCTTTCTTTATCAGATGCAGATTCTCAGACCCACTTCTATAAAAATGTGTTTACGATCACCAATCACCAGAGTGAGATCCAGAAAGATCTAGCGAGCACAGCCCATTACCACGTCAACGCTGAACAAATACATTTGGGTAAGAATTCATTTCTTGCTTTTGTAAAATACGCCATCAAATTCATATGTACTCAACTATTGTTTATATGTCACCATTTTCCTTTTAAATGTTCTACTCAAGTCAAGCTAGCTTCATTGTTTTCCTATATATTCAAGGCCAGTTTCATATGATATACATAAAGGTGTTCATCGTAACTTCAGTTTCATATGATAAAGGTGAAGGTGTTCATCATTGAAATGCAAACAGCAACCGGACCGAACAAAATGCAGTACTAGGCCGGCTATGATGCACAGTTGTACACCAAATCTTGTCTTAATTTCTATAAATGTGTACAAATGAAATGTTCCTGTCGCTTATAAAATCATAAATATGCAATAATAATGCCAATATAAAGGTAAAATGGTTAATCCAACAGTTTAATACACACCATCTAAAAATAGTATTGAACATTGACAACGTACAGTACGGACCAAAAAAGCTGTTCCAAGCAAAACAGTTTTAAAACGTCATAGTGAAAAATGTGACGTCATTTTTGCATACTTTTAAAGATAGACGTCATGATTACCTATCACAAGTAACTGTCATATTTGATAGAATGTTCAAGTCTTTTCTTGGGTTCATGAATTACTGTTTTAGCAACGTTTAGGCCTTACAACTATGTAAAAAAAAAAAAAAATAGCATCTGTATAATTATGGATGATTACTGGAAATTACCGTCAGAATCAAGAGTTATAAATCTACTTGAAATATTATAAATATATACTTGACGAGTACATAGATCTATACAGGCACGAACATCGTAATTTCTTTTTTTCAAACAATCATAAAATTCTAAAAAAAAAAAAAAAAAAAAAAAAAAAAAAAAAAAAGGGGGGGGGGGGTAAAAATATATTATTTTAAATTCATTGATCATACTGCCATTCGCCAATATGGTTGGTAAAATGTGCTAATATCATATATAATCGGTGAGCTGAGAATCAATAATCCAAGTATTTCATTTTTGAAATATCAAAATATGAAATATGACAGAGAGAAAGATTTTCAAGTATTCATCATGAGGATGGGAAAGAAAGATAATTACACTGTTTATCATTTCATATTTTAAAAATTGAACCCTAATGTTGATTAAATATTGACCCGTTGTTGGTAAATGAAAACAAAAACAAGAAAAAATCACGGTATATTAATTCGGCCTCCTATATAGAAAAAATAACCATCAAAGAAATGTTATATGCTACCTGTCCCAACACCCTGCACGGAATTTTCTAAAAAAAATTCTATCCGCAAACGTAACCAAATCCGCGTGTTTTTCACATGTGTGTAAACAGCCTGAGTGCACTCCAAGAAGTAGCATCAGTTACCAACATCAAATAGTTCCTTAATAAACTACAATTACCCAAAATTTCCTAATCGGGATGCAAAAATTGAGAGAAAAGAATAAAAGGAAATTAGATCTTCCATCCGCTCCCCGGTTTTCGATACATCGAAAACCGGGAAGCAGATGGAAGATCTAATTCTAATTAGATTGAAAAGCAAATGAGAAAATCGCGAATGTAAGAAAAATCCTTTTAAATATGTGAAACTAAAATACACTAAGTTCGTCTTGATTTTGATTGCACAATTACATGTACCATTGTGATTCCTTAATATCCGCAGTATGACAAAGGGGAATTACACACTCTTTCTATTTTCTATTAAAAGAATTCAACTTGTTAAGGTCTCAAACTACCAGGAAATGGAGGAAAATTCACCTTCAGAAGCCCATATTTTAATTTTCAGATTTTATTACCATGGCAACCAATTTTCAAAAATAATGTATATGGTTCTTGAAAGTACACATGTGAAAGATTTTAAAGGTCCATCATGACATCTGATGCTAGCCTGGAAATGGGTCGAGATACACTCAGGCACCTGCCATCCTGGAAGTAAAAAAGCAACAAAAAATGAGGAAAATATACCCATTTTCAACCCCTCCTAATTCAAAACAAAAATGTTCCCCAGTATAATGACAGATATCAACTTTCAGCAAAATTCCTAACCTTTCCAACAAGGCCAAATTTGCAATAGAATCCTTGATTCCTTTTCGAGATATTTTACATCAAAGATGCAGCATGCTCTTTTCAACTTACTGTTTAAAGTGAAAGTAGAATTGTCCGCCTAGAAGTCAAACTCTCATACATCTCACAGTCACAGTTTCGAATCCCATAAAAAGGCACTGGATAAATGTAGAATGGTCACCTCCCTGTATTGATACAGATATCAATAACAATGAAACTATTTAAATTCTATAAAATACTCTTTTAACATATTTACATTTTAACCTGGTCACTTTAGCTTCGTATTGGCAATTCGCCAGGTATATTGAGACTTAAATATACAAACGACATTTAAAGGAAACAGACATTATTTTAATTCCAGTCACTTTCCTTATAATGTATTTTCACATGAGTAAAAGGGTATGACAAAATTTGTAAATGTTGATCAAATATGAAAGACCCGTGCAACGTACACCAAGCGCAAAATATATTTTATAAAGAATTCATGAATTTTTTTAAAAAAATACCTATTGACTATATGCATAGGTAATAGCTCAATTGATTCTCTTTGTGCCAAAATTCGCACATTTTCGGCAATAATTGGTAATGATAGGTTACAAAAACATGGTCTAGCCTAGTTCTTAATTCCACGGTTAAAACTAAACACACTTATCTTTTATTTTGTAGATTTCTTTCTATTCCGTTTAGGGTCGGATAATTCGAAGTAGTTCTTTTTTGCCTTCCAAAACGTTGTTCATAAACGTCGACGTCATGACGTTATATTTATATCATTTAATAACTTTTAAAGTGATGACTTATAAACGATGCTGATTGGTTGAAAAATTCGTTTGATTTCTATCAAAATTTCGTTCGGAATTCATCTGCACTAAGCACGCTGGACTATTTTTCTCTGGAATGCGTTTTCCCCGTTCTAATTTTAGCGCTATTTATAGAACGGGATTTTCCACACAAGCATTATATAGGCCTATAACGAAATGCATTTGTTTGATTTTTGTTTTTCATTGCAATCAAAAATTAGCACAACTAAAGATATGAATAAAATACAAATTAATTTAAAGAAACAACATACATAGGCGATGACGTGGCAGAATAGTCAATATTTGATGACATAGACCACTTACTGGTAGAAGTAGACAGATTACACGAGTTCCCGGTATGAATCGTCTGCTTTACGAGATCGATAACATGACGGAGCAAGTGGTGACTTCTGATCTAGTAAATATCAATGAAATTGAACTGCGTTATATGGGGCTCAGTCAACGAGTGCGTTTTGAACGTTTTCCTCGATATTGAAATGGAGCCGAATTGCATTCCACCGTTCCAACGACACAGCCAGTGTTCAACGTCTCCTCCAACACGATGCAGCATAAATCCAGTCACCACTTGTTATCTTCCTTTATATTTAATTCAGCTTTTAACCATTGCACCTTTAATTTGGCGTATAATCCATTTAAATCTGCACAGTAACTGTTCCTGACCTGAACGCACAGCCATGCCGTTTTGTTTTTGTTTTCATTCTTGCCTATATGTATTCCTACGCGCCATTTCAGAAACGTTAATTCAAGCTTTTTGATGGGAGAAACTATTTGTTTTTCTATCTTAAAAACATAATTAAATGATAAGAAATAAAACTTATAATTCTTTCTTTGATGCATGTATCAAACGAAACATTGGACGGAAAACTACGCGCATTGATGAAGTTTTCCGCTAGCGCGATTCACAGAATTTGCCTCAAATCCAAATCCGTTCATACTGACCATGAACAGCTCAAAAGTGATGTTCATTTCTTAAATGTGCGGTTTTTTGTTAGAAACAACGCTATATTTAACTAACGCTTACAAGAAAACGACAAGAGACAACGGGAATGTTTACAGATCTGATGCTGCTATTTCTTTGCTTAAGGAATGTTACCTTATACTGAAGTAAGTTTTTTTTTTACCGTTTCCCATCTGTTTAGCATCTATAAGTCGTTGGAATACGTCGGAAGATAATGGTTCTACTTTTCTCGTTTTATTGCCAAGTCCTCGGGATTTTAGATTTCAGAAATCGTTTTAAAACAGTTTTCTACATCAAAATTGCTGTAAATTAACATTTTATCTCCATTAGGACCGGGGATTTCTGAAAATGCTTCAGTATCACCCTCCATAATCCTCCTACTGTTTTCTGTTACCTAGAACGTTGATTGTTTTGAAATGAAGTTAAACGTGTTATTGTTCTAAATAAACAATTGTTACTTGGGTTACCCCCCTTTGCTTAGATACTCGCTACAATTTAGCGCTGTTTTCAAAAACGTTTTTATTTAATTTTTCTGCTTAAATTAAATTTTGTCGTGGAAGAAAGTATTATATATGAAAAAAATTGTGTCTAACATCATTTTTTCATGTAGTTATGTTAGATTTCAAAAGATTAAAGAAGAAATAGCCATTTGAAATTTGAGGGCGAGACAGCCCCTTGACAACGGGCCGAGACAGAGATATTTCGGCCCTTAGGGCGAGACAGCCCTACCTACTTGCAGCTGTCTCACCCTAGCCAAGATAGGTGTATCAGGGCTGATACACTACTAGGTATATGATATAGGGAAAAATTAATGTGTTCTGACAATAGCATATTGTGGACATTTTATGTGTTTAATTTGATCAAATTTGTAGACAGGACCGATTTTGCTTCCTAACGTACCAGCTCTTTAGATGAAAGTCGTCGCAGTGAGAGATTTTTTATAGTGACAAACACCTGTCATAACACAGGACCCCGGTTTTCAAGGCCCCACGACTCTCATTTCTAAATGCCGAGCGTATGGCGAAGTGGGTTAGACATGGCTAAGATACGTGCGGGTCTCGAACCCACCACCTATAGGTTACGAGACGAACCCCTGAGCCATCGTAAATATATCAAATCAATGCTTTAATTCACAGGAAATGCGAAGATTTTTCTATGAAGACACAACTGATGGCTTGCAATACTGCAATACTCTCTTTGGCCATCAATAGAGGGCATTCCAGAGTGGTGTTTCAACATGAAGGGACATAAATTTTTCTTGCATCAAAATTAATTGAATTAAAAATGGCAATTTTCATATATATAGACTTGCATAGATGGTCTAGCGCGCTGGTTACATGCTGTGCTTTCATTACATCTTCAGAAGCTTTTCAAAAATGTATACATAGCAGTATCATACAATCGGATCACGCGCTCGTCTTTTTCCGTAACCGTACGAGGTTCATTTGCGGTTACGGAAATAGCCGAGTAGTTACGATTGCAGTATCATAGTAACAGTGATTATGACGTCAAAGTAAGCGGAACGTTAAATGTCTATGACGTCAAAGTAAGCGACATTTAACGTTCCTCTTACTTTGACGTCATAATCACTGTTACTATGATACTTATAGGTTATAGACTTTGTATGGGAAAATATGACGCCCGCGACAAAAACGAGGTTGTCGTATTTTCCAATACAAAGTCTATAACCTTTTTATTATATACTTTCAATTACATTTAGAAATTAACAATAATTTTATTTTTAACAATTTCTTTATTGGTTTAACTGAGTAAAATATGAAAATTTTGAATATTATCGGCGTAATAACGGCTTGTGTATTAATTGTGACGTAATGTATGCGGGCCGGAATGTTTCCGGGCAGATATCGTGTGATATATGCCCGCAAACTTTTAAAGAAAAAAGAAGAGATGAAATTGAAAGTATATAATAATGCTATGTATACGTCTTTGTAACGCTTCTGAAGATGTAATGAAAGCGCCAAAGCTTTACGGAGGATTTCTGTGTTTTCTTTGCATATTTTATATATATATATATATATATATATATATATATATAGCATTCGTTCAGTCTTGACGCTTGTTCAGAACAGACGTTTTTTATTGCCCTGTATTACACTCTGTAGACGTTGTGTTTGTTCCTCACCTTTTTTAGACTAGGGACAGGATCCTCCCGAAAACGAAAATTTCATATCGTTTGTACTGTTTCTATTGTCGTTAGACGATACATGTAAGATACACAGCGCATTCGGCTTGAAAAATCTGTAAATCTATTTCATATTTCAATAAAATCGTACAGTGATATTTTTTTTTAAAAAATACTTGTCATGTGATTGCATTTCGGAGTAGACATATATAAAATTCTATGAATTATTCTAGTTAATACGTTGATCAAGCTGCGTTTAAAGATTTAATAAATAATGGCATGGAGTTTAATTAACATACCGCTGATTCATTGCATGTGCTCTGTGTGCGCTTCATATTGATTACTTATCCTGGGTTTTATCAACAATACAAATGACATTGTGTTACCAGGAAGTAGTGCAGAAACTTATAGACATAAGACTTTAAATCTGTTTACTCTGCTGATTTCATTAGCATGCAGGGGTTACCTTCCAGTATTGTATTACATACAATGCACCGATAACAAAGCTCAAAGAATGTAAATAGCATGACAAACACACCTAGTATACCCCAACCTGCGGGGCGTAGTTGTGACCGGGGTGTAAGCTATGTTATGGCCGGGGTGTTGGCTATGTTGTGACCGGGGTGTAGGCTACCGAAGTGGCAATATAGATGGTCGAGGTTCATTTTTGCCTAATATTTCAAGTTGTGGATATATTTCGCAGGAAAGCATATAATTACGGAAGAAAGCATTAATTCAGGAATATATGGAAACAAATATATTCACTGTACACTTTCTAGTTTTATCAAACGCTCGGGGCAAATTTGGTTCTATGATCAAATATCAGGGCGACGCTTCGTTTTATCGTCACTTTTATATGACCAATAATTACGTGCTGTCTGTTTAAGTTTATGCATATACTGTCAGTGAATAAAACCAATCGTATTCAAATATATTGACGAAAAATTAATGTTGTGCATGGTGTGTATGCTACCAGATTTCATTCAATATTTAAGCATGCTGATTGTAGTAGAACTTATATTTGTTGTTTTATATGTACCGTAAGTAAAATAGTTTATTGAATGAAACTACGAAAGCAATACTTCCTTTACATATACCATCCATTTACACGCGGTATGTCTGTATACCAATCAGTGCCCAAAAGCTTTTGTTTCATGTTATTAATTCAATCAACACACAACACATACGAAATGGTCATACACACCCTAGAGGTAATCTTTTCCCTCATCATGGCTATGCATAGCACACCTAGCTTATGTTCTTTGTCTAACCATATGAGGGTGGGGTCACTGAATGCAGCATAGGTGGAAGTGGATTCAAAGACAATTAAAAACGGCACATGTTGCCACACGATGATACGTCTCAAACGTGTTCCAAATATAAGAAAAACTTCATTATGTTAAGAAACATTTCAAATTTGCAGTATAAATCAAAATTCATCATTATATGCATGAAAATGTACTAGTCTATGAGAATTGTAAGTTTAATCTATGGATAGTTCTATTTTACTTAAAAAAGAGACTCATTTTCACTTTATTTTTCGCATATTGAAAGAAATAGAAGTTTGAAAGATGTATGGGGAGAGGGGGGAGGGGTAATGTGTACCCTTGAATTATCAAAAGGCTCTCAAGTTATATAAAAAAAGACCATTATTTTTTGGATAAATAATGACGTGGGATAAATTAACATGTTTAAGCGTAACATTGGGTCTGTATTTCCGATGAAGTGAGATATTTGATATGATTTTATTTATCACTTTCAAATGTTACTCTGGTTATTTCCATGGAGGAATGGACAATTTCCGTTTTTGAAACTAACTGATAAGTTTTAATCACTTTTAAGAATGTTACCAAACCAATGCCAGGCACAATAGATGAAAATCAGCATAATAATAATACACTTATATAGCGCCTTATCTAAAAATACTCTAAAGCGCTGTACAACATACTAAAATTTACAATTGATAATTAAAAGAAAAACCATAGAATACACAACGAATAATCCTTACACATATAATCATGAAAGCAACATTATGTCATAATGGATAAAAAGTACAAATCAAGACAATTTAAAGTATAAAATATGATGCAAGCATACAACGTCCTAAATATATGAAAAACAAACAAGTAAAACTACTCAAGGGAATCTAAAACACAAATGTGCCCAAAGTTCATTAAATTTAACAGTACATAGCTATTTAAAGGTTATAGGATCGACAGAAAAGATGAGTTTTTAACAGACGTTTAAAACATTCAAGATTTTTGGCGTTTCTGAGCTGACTAGGCAGATTGTTCCAGAGTGTGGATGGAGCCTTGTCGAATCTGCGTTCACCGTAGGTCTTAGTTCTGACTGATGGTACAGTTGATAGATTTGCGGTTTCTGAACGCAGGGCTCTTGTCGGGTTGTGTGGAATAATGAGTTCCATTAGATATCCTGGAGCCAGGTTGTGGAGACTTTTAAACACATAAAGGAGAATTTTGTACTGGATACGATAATCAACGGGAAGCCAATGAAGATTGATCAGAACAGGTGTGATATGATCGTGTTTTCTAGTCCGTGTAATTATCCTTGCAGCGGTGTTTTGAATTCGCTGGAGTTTGTTTGTGAATTGTTTGTTGATTCCATACAATAAAGCGTTACCATAGTCCAGTCTCGATGTAACGAGAGAATTCACTAGAATTTTACAAGCATCATCAGTTATAAACGGTCGAATGCTGCCTATCCGACGTAGATGTATGTAACATGATCTTGCAACGGAAATGCATTGTTTTTCCATTGTAAGGGATTTGTCGAGATACATTCCGAGATTTTTCACACTTTCAGTATCACAAATGATGTTTCCATCGAAAGTTATGTTGAAATTATTGTTATCGTATTTGCTTCGTTTTGGGACAAACACCATTAATTCTGTTTTGTCTTGATTTAGTTTTAGCAGGTTAGTACACATCCATTTACGGATATCTGAGAGACACTTTGTTAACCTATTCGAAACATCATCCCAGTTTTGACGCGGTTCGACTACAATATAGATATAGCATACCTCTTTAGATAATATGTGAATACTCTCTATATATATATACATGCATATATATATATATATATATATATATATATATATATATATATATAATCCTTTAGCATATTTTCATTATAGTTAGAATGAAGAGGTGTTATTAGACAACATGATTATATAGTTGCATATACATGTAAGTTGCTGTTTTCTCCCAATTTTAGACAATTTATCAAAAGGAACATTTGCAAAGCAACAATGGATAAAAATTTAACACGTATAGATAACATTCAGGACATATACCACGTGTATATGGATTGTATACATTCATGTAATGTAAGCCGTTTCATTGAATAAACTAGACTAATACTAATACATGTACTCGTATATAAAACAAGAAATAGAAGTACTACATATACAGTGTGCTTAAAATGGAATATTCCGCACTAATTACATGTATCTGTAAAAGAAATCTTATAGCATATACCCCGTGCACAACATGTATCATACACCCCGTGCATAACATTAAATTTTCGTCGATATCTTGAATACGATTGGTTTTATTCACTGAAAGTACATACATAAACTTATACAGATAACACGTACTTATTGGTCATATAAAAGTGACGATAAAACAAAGCGTTGTCCTGATATTTGATCATAGACACGCGGTAGTGACAAACTTGCCCCGATCGTCGGATGTGTTGAGGTGTTTGATAAAACTAGAAAGTGTACAGTGGTTATATTTGTTTCCATATATTCCTGAATTATTGCTTTCTTCCGTAACCATATGCTTTCCTGCGAAATATATCCATAAATTGAGATATTATTTAAAAACGAACCTCGACAATTTATATTTCCGCTTCGGCAGCCTACATTCCGGTCCCAACATAGCCTACACCCCGGTCACAACATAGCCTACACCCCGATCACAATATAGCCTACAGCCCGGTCACAACATAGCCTACACCCCGATCACAACATAGCCTACACCCCGATCACAATATAGCCTACAGCCCGGTCACAACATAGCCTACACCCCGATCACAATATAGCCTACACCCCGATCACAATATAGCCTACACCCCGATCACAATATACCCTACACCCGCATGTTGGGGTATACTCGGTGTACAATTCATGCCACATGTAGATCATCAGAGTAAGTCCCTACAAAAATGGGAAAAGTAGTCATCACCATTGCTCATCATGACGTAATAACCATCCAATTCATCCTGAAAATGGATCAATTTGAACAGTATATACTTATTCATTACTTAACAAGTACTAAAGTATCCGTAACCTCTTACTAGTACGCATTGCATGACAAACCTTCATGAAACAATTTTTAAGTCAATAATCGTTTGACACAATGAGAATTTCATTCAATCACCACGGAAAAGCCAACTGATTAAATTTACGATGTTTGCCGTCAAGCTGGCGATATTTTCGCCGCATAGTTGAAACAGCTGCATCAATGAGCAAACTTTTTTTCCCCAAATACCATGAACCATGAGACGTTTGCGTTCTACAAGTTGTGATCTTTTATATATATATATATATATAAAGCACTAAATAATCACAACTAGGTACTGAAAATTTTCGCCCCAGCCCGGGGTCGAACCAGCGACGTACGGCACCCACCGCCTAGCAAGATTGTCAAACCAGTGCGTAAGTCCACTCGGCCACAACGACTTCCCTAAAAAGGAAGCTTTGTTATGCTCCTAAAGCGCTACTTATACACACTGATGCAATCCCACACAGTCGCTGTGTCATTCAGTGTTTAAGATATTTTATAAAGAGAGTGGATCTCTCGATGCAATTGTATAGAATATTTAATGTAAAGCACAAACAAACAATTATAACACCCAACCTTACGTTTACCCCTAGGATCTAAACGATACATGTGAAAATCAATTAATTAATATATAAAGCACTAAATAATCACAACTAGGTACTGAAAATTTTCCCAGAGCCTACTCTATAACAATTTTAAAATAACTAACTAATATAATAGGGCAGCTGCCAGGGATGGGGCCCTGACTAAGCTCCCTCAATATATAACAAAGTTTTTACTAAAGTACCACGCAGGGTACATATTAACTAATTTAGATGTACATTCATTGAATACATAAAGTTCATTGCATGTCAGAGTAATATTGTCATAGTTGACATTTAAATATATAGTTTATACAGTATTCATATTGTATGATGATCAATGTAACAATGAGTTAGTAGATTACAACAGTGCCATAATGTTAGATATAATAAAGCTAGGGATTTTCTTAAAACATAATACCACTCATGCTGCCTCAGGGTCCACACACACACAAACTAGAGTCCAGAGATGACCCTAGGGCAGCCTAGCCGGGAGACCATTTTCTCCCAGTAGAGGTGGATTTATATCATACGTAAAACTACATTTACATAATTAAATACATGTTGTACGTGAACATATCGATTACAAATAAATACAGACATATGAATAGTAAGAAATATATGTATATTAATTAAAAGTATGTTACAATACTGATAATTAAAGTTAATCCGAAATTCCTAATATAATGTCTATATAATTCGAGTTATGAGTGTTACATTTCTTAAGTACTTTATGATATGTTAGCAATTCATATTTTATATGTTGTTTAACTCTTTCTTGTGTTTCATTTTTGCTATTGAGTCTACATAACATTTTGAATTTGTATATACGATAAGCAATGAAAGAAATTAAAATATTAAGAACTGATATTTTGTCATTTGTTTCCTGATAGAAGCCAATAACAATATGTTTCCAGCTAATTTCAAATTTTAATAAGGAACTTATCAAATTCCAAATGTTTGACATTTGAACAATCAAATATTAAATGTTTACAATTTTCTGTTTCATTTGGACATGAGTTGCATTTACTGCTTATATCTTGGCAGCATTTACTTAAGAGTTGTGATCTTAATGGAGCCGCCAATAACACGCCATGCCCTTATCCGGCTGGCTATGAATCTTAAAAACAGTCATGCATAAAATGTATTAAACTATAAGACTATGAAATAATAAACGTACTTGAATTCGATGTAAAAATCAGAAATAGTATGCACGTCGTTTCTTTTTTAAATGCATTTCAAAGAATCCTGTAGAAACGTTAATGAGGATGTACAAAGTATGCATTCAGGATGAAGCAAATATAAACGAGTCAATTTGTTAATGACCGATTTGATTTCATTCATGTATATAACTAGTATGGTCTTATAATCTTTGTAATGCATAGAATAATTTTTCTTCATCACAAATATTTAGTTATGTTACACAAATTAGAATGCATTTTCGATTTTAAGAACAGCTTTTACACAGTATCTACTGTGGTGTTGCAGTCGATACCAGGTTACTTGGGATTTAACAGAGTTCTACTGATAGGGATGATCATCGTAATCTAGAGTGAAAGAGAATCCGGTGAATTGTAAAAGATATACCACTGGATCCTACTAAATGCGAAAAATAGAGTTCGATGCAAAGAGTCCCGCGGGGATCCGGGTTAGAATAGGTCCTCAGTACCCCTTGCTGGTCGTGAAAGACAGCTAAATGGGGCAGTCCTTCGGATGAGACCGTAAAAACCGAGGTCCGTGTCACAGCAGGTGTGGCACGATAAAGATCCGTCCCTGCTCAAAGGCCGTAAGCGCCGAGCATAGGCCTAAATTTTCCAGCCCTTCACCGGCAATGGTAACGTCTCCATATGGGTGAAAAATTCTCGAGTGGCACGTTAAACAATACACCATCATCAATGCAAAGAATATAATTTCAGCTGAACTTCCATCGCGTGAACTCCCTGGCTACAATGACCTTGGTTTGCTAGATGTATCAAAGCAATGATTCTTGCATAAATGTGATCTATAATTATGAAACGACAACAGTATTTTGGGGAGTTTTATATAGGTCTGAGACATTAATTTCAGCTCACAATCAAGTGCGATCTCTACGGAAAACGTTGCTAGACCTTTCAAATTCCTCTGGGGCAGACATAGATATATTAAGAGAGAAAATAGGACATTGCCTTTATACCGTACAGCAATTCTACAGCAATACCAACTGGGTAGAAATAAACGGAGGCACAATTTTGAAAGAATTTGGTATGAAATTTTGAAATTCCAAAGATTTTAAAGATCTTCGTCGTTTTTTATATGCCGTTCACAAAAGAATAACCATTCTAAATATTTGATTGAACTATGAAATCATTCTTTTGTTTAAGGTTTATCACCAACGCTTCCAGTTACTGTGAGTGATCCGTCAGACGACACATGTCATGATTGTCCGACAGATTCAACGAGGTCAGTACTTTAACCAAAACTTAACTATTTTGAATGGCAAGTTTTCAAATTCCTGTATGTATTCTTACTTTAACCATTTGATGACTTCTTGTTGTTTTGACAATGCGTTGTTAGAATTTTTTTTTTTTTAAATTGACAAAAATATTTTACGCGGCACCTTACAAATGCAATTAAAGAATTGTTGTCATTGTGACAGCATAGAAAGCGGTCTATGTATCAACAATACGATATCAACTCATAACTTGACGAGTGGATACAGATCTGGACAAGATATTTCCAAACCGCTCACAACTGCACATAATTCTGGGAAGTGTAGCCATGGTTCAAGCGATGACACTTCCAGATTCCAGACAGCAACCGGTGGAATATATAAAGGAAGGGCATCTGCTGCGCATGCTCCACATTATCACCTGCATGACACAGCATTTGAAGCTGCCAAACAAGCAACCATTTATTTTTTGTCAGATGGAGGTAATTAGATGTAATGGTATTTTGTGCTTTAGAAATTAACATGACAGATAATGAGATATTATTTCTATGCTATTCTAAACGTTGATGCTTTTTGCAAAATAATATAAAATAACATATCTGGTATGGGTCAGATTTGCCCCTGAAAACGCGAAATATTTAAAAATACATGTATTGTGCTTTCAAGTTTGACCAGTTTTGCACCATTTTTTTTTTTTTTTTTTTTATATTTGAAACATTTTTGTCGTCTCTCCTCGTTCTATGACCGAACGTGGCACTATTGGTGCATGTTTTTCATTTACAAAACATCGAGCACATTAGAAATCTATACTTATAAATTAATAAATTCTATATACTCTGGATAAACTCCACTCTGTAGGTTATTTTGAGCACATATTATTTCACTACAGCAAGAACGATAACTTTTTATACTTATGCAAACGGGGTATGCTCAAGTGTAACTTCCTTTTCCTGCTTAACAAGAAAGTTGCGAGGTGCCAGAAATTTAACTAAATGGCCATGACAAGCACGCCAAACAATTACTTTTTAGTATGACTTATTTTGGGTAAGATCAGCAAGGTCATTGGGATAGTATATCAAATTGACCTGACTCGGGGGCACTTTGGTGTCTAAAAATAACAAGTTTTGCCAATAAACTCCGAAGCGCTTGCACCAGAGTTGCTGCTTGCACCTTTGACATTGTTTCATATGTGAGGTAAAGTCCGTAAACTATAATAGAATCTTTCTTGATTAGTAAACATTGTAAAATTGATTAAAAACCTACTTCCCTTTTCGATGAACTACCCTGAAATAGCAAAAATAAGAGTAAAGTGGTAGAGACACGCTTTGGTGGATCTAAGCCAGTTTTCTCTTCTTCTTTTAAATGACAACTTTTAAAGATAATACGATATAAAGTAAATCCGTTGTTTAACAATGCTTGATTTTGATCTTACAGAAGAAATAAGTTTTGCTAATTGTTGAATAAATGAAATATGCATGCCCGTTTCTTCAATCCGTGTTTATAGTCTGAAATTGGCCTTGTGGAAATTTCCAGATCGAAGCAACATCATAGACACTTCTAAAGACTACAACTGATCTTACATTCTCGGGCTTTCCGGCAATCAGAGAAGTTGCAATTGGTTTACAACATGATCAGCATAAAATTGTGTTGGCGTTCATTGCTAGTTACACTTCAAATAGTTTTGACTAGGCCCATATTTATCATTTATGAAGATTTATAATCATATTATATATATATACATCTCATTCAACGGGGGTCCCTCCCGATACAAACGATCTGACACATCGATACATTTTTAAATGCGATATTTATCTGATATTTTAGATGTTCTTAATTTTTCCGTGATTTTAGAAGTCACTGTTACGACCTTTTGTAATGATTTATCAACAGTTACTGATATGTACAAACACATAGATAAACTCAAAAAAGTTATTTGGGTAGAACGTGTTCTGTGATGACACATATCTTGAACGTAATAAGTCGAAAACTGTCTAATATGTCAGATATCGATTGGTCAGAGACTGTTCTGGGAAGCTTGCACCTTATAATTTAACATTTTACCGAAATAAGGTAGTACACTACCTGACAATGTCCAAGAAATCAGGCCACTGTTTACAATATAGCAGTTTTATATAGTTCATTATGTTTTCGATTACAGAGTACTGCGTTTGACGAGAAGAAACGAGTGTGTGTATTCAAATTGTCCCACTGAACAATAAACTACCATTATAAATGCATTCGCAATACCGAGTTTCAGAACGACCGCCCCTTTTGTCTTTGGTCAACTATTCAGCATGACAGATTGCGATTAAATGGTGGCATATTTCTGCCCCTTGTATGCAAGTTATTTTTTGTTATACACAAATTGTAACCTCGGTGGTCTAGAGGTAGAGCGTTCTCCCCGCATGCAGAAGGTCGGGGTTCGAATCCCGGCTGTGACAAATTTAAGTCATTAAAACAGGTAGTGACAGTTCCATCGCCAAACGCTCGATAACATATTTATGTTGCATGTCGACATAATCTATAGAAAAATAACTTGCAAATAGGAGGCAGAAATATGCTACCATACGATTACATTCGTAAAATCATTATCTAATTTTCAATACCGAGAGTATGGTGGCATATATCTGCCTCCCATTTGCAAGTTATTTTTCTATAGATTATGTTGACATACAAGATAATTATGCCAACATGCAACATAAATATCTCAACATGCAAGAAAAATATAATCAGATAAGAATTTGGAAAACTTTCAAAAATTATCAGATATTGCCCACATGTAACTTCCAACATGCTAGATGCAACTTATTTATGTCGTCATGCGAGATAAATATGTCGACATGCAACTTATTTATGTCGATATACGAGATAAATATGTCGACATTGAACTTATTTATGTCGACATGCGAGATAAATATGTCGACATGCCTATTTATTTATCTCGCATGTCAACATAGATAAGTTCCATGTCAACATAAATAAGTTGCAATGCTGTCATAAATAAGTTGCATGTTGACATAAATAAGTTGCATTTCGACACAAATATGTTGCATGTCTGCATAATTATCCCGCATGTCAACACAAATAAGTTGCTTCTAGCATGTTGGAAGTTACATGTGGGCGATATTTGATAATTTTGGAATATTTTGCAAATTCTTATCTGATTACATTTTTCGTACATGTCAGCATATTTATGTTCCATGTCGACATAATTATCCTGCATGTCGACATATTTTTCTTGCATGTAGACATAAATTATAGAAAAATAAATTGCATACAGGGTCAGAAATATGCCAACATAGGAGAGAGATCATTTATGTTACATAAAAAACATCTAATTTGGAGCTCCAAGTGACTTCCTAATAATCAAGTTTTATTTACTGTGTATGATTGTTTAACGTCCCTATCGAGAATATTTGTATATGATATCAATAAATACAACATAGTTATTGCACGCAATTATTAAAGAATTGTTTTAGAGTACCCCCATCTCGCATTATTATCTGATAAAAGTTTAAAATGTGTATTTATGTTTGTCTGCTACCCACAAATAAAACCCAACTCCGTTCAAAAGATAAAATAGGTCATTTATTAAGTATAAATGACAACAAATCAATCAGAATAAAAAACAGTTGCCTGGTATATGAAAAATACACAATATGCAATGAATAAAACACTCAACCAGGCAAACACTCCAAATAATAAAAAGGAGTTGACTAATGGTAGTATTTATTTTAATTTGTTGGAGTTAAAACTAATACATTATCAAATGAAATATACATAGGCCATCACAATTTTTAAGATGTGAGACATACATATGTAAAACTTATACGGTACCAATTTTGATGCACCAGATGCGCATTTCGACAAATAATGTCTCTTCAGTGATGCTCAACCGAAATGTTTGAAATCCGAAATAACTATGAAGTTTTAGAGCTAAATATAGCCAAAAACAGCGTGCCAAAAAAGTGGAGCCAAATTATATAAAATTATATATCAACGTCAGAAAATTGCAATTTTCCTTCAACAGCGTTATCAAAAGTTCACAAAAATTGGTTAAAACGATATAATAGTTTTCATAATAATTTCATGAAACTGTTTCTTTACAAAAATTTCTTTAAAAAAAATCTATCGCAAAATATTCAATGAAAACAGAGTTATTGCCCTTGGATTCACTATTTTGAAACATATTATTGATTATTTATATATAACTTTGAAATAGCTTATGTTTAACAAGATTGTTTACAATAACTATTGGATATGACTCCAACAAAATATATGGTAATATCATACATAAATCTGAATAAATCATTGATTTTGCAAAATCTTATGACGTCACAGGAAGATGGAACTACTTTAAATTCACTTGAATTAAAGATATCGTTCACTCAATTCATGAGCGCAACAATTAAACACGCATTCAAAAGTCCTTCCTCTATGCAATATTATTTAATTGTGATTTCCGCGCAAGTTTCATCAAGTATAATTTATTTTACAACCAGTGATTCATCTTTGAGTGATACATGTTCATGTAGTAACAATATGATTGTTAAGAAAACTACTGTGTGCAAACTGTGTTGATAAAAGCCATTTTGTAGGAGACCCATTATCATACAATTTATAAACTGTATGATAATGAGTCTCTTACAAAATAATAGTAATAGTTCTTTGGATACCATGTTATTCTTAAAAATATATCCCTACATATTTTAACAATCAGATTTTCATTGTATTTTAGGTAACGGTTTATTCAACAATATGGGTTTTGATCTTGTCAGAGAAGTATTTCAGGTTATATCAAAAAAGGAGGCTAAAAAAATGAAGGATTATTCCATTGCTTTCGCTATCGACGTAACTGGATCGATGTCGGACAACATAAGGAATGTTATCACAGCGACAACAACATTTGTAGACTTGATACGGGTTTCAGAATTTGTGCCGGAAAAATACGTTCTCGTAACGTTTAGTGACCCAGGTAATTCCAACTGTATAAATTACGTTTCTAGCAAATATTGAACCGTTAAGTTTGACCTTCTCAAAAAAAAAAAAAAAAAAAAAAGCTACCGTATGTACGATATCAACGAATATAGCAAAGTCTAGCATACCTGAAAGGAAAAATCAACAATAATTTATATCCCATGCAGTCAGTCTTACAATACAGTACAACTTGCCTTCAGATCAAATTAAAACGTGAAAATCCCTTGAACTTTGATATCGAAGAATTTTCATCCGTGTTTAGGACTGGAAGAAAAACTACAGAAGTTAGAAAAAAATAAAGAAAGAAAGAAAGAAACCACATTATGCTAGCGCATCATAAATATGAAGGGTGAATTTAACGAACAGTGATCAATTGCATAACTCATATAAGCAATACAAACTAGAGGGTTGGACACACCAGAGGTGGGATCAGGTGCCTAGGAGGAGTAAGCATCCCCTGTTGACCGGTCACACCCACCGTGCGCCCTTTATATTGATCAGGTAAACGGAGTTATCCGTAGTCAAAATCAGTGTGCCAGGAACGGCCTACCAATCAGTATGAAACACGTCAGACAGCATTTGTCCCAAAGATAGGTTGTATTGGCAGACTAGATCGTTATTTGCGAAATGCTGACTTTAAACAAGACTGTTGAAACCCCTGCACCATCAACTTATTTGTCAGTAGCCTGCTTAATATATTTCCGAAAGTACAAACTTGTAATCCGATCTTGTTTCATTAATGTTGTAGACGCATGCGTTACGTAAATCAGCTATCATATATTCAAAAGAATATTTTCATTATAATATGCTTTACTTCAAAGCGCCTGTTAGAATGTAAACCACTAATTATTGCATAACACATTACAATTATGATCTATACACGTTTAAAAGTTGAGCTTGAAACAAACCATACAACGGCCAATCCTGACGAAATGATGTCGATGTTGAACAGTCTATCCGTGAGTGGCGGCGCTGATTGTCCAGAGTACTCTATATCTGGTCTAATAACAGGTACGAAATTTGGAGATCAAACCATAAATCTGACATTCAGATATATTTTCAAAACAAAAATCCAGTGGTATAGAGAATAAACAATCCTTCAAAGCCATATTCATAGGAGACGAAGGTTATGTTTGCTCATGCAAGTGTTGATGGTTTTTGCAGCAGCCACCCTATCGAATCGCAACTCCAGTGTGTATGTTTACACAGATGCCTCCGCAAAGGATTCCGACAGAGAAGAGACAGCCATAGAAATTCTACAAGAAAAGAGCATCCGAGCACATTTTCGTCTGACATCAGAATGTTCGATGCGACGAAAACGCGGAACAGGTTTTAATTTCTAAACGATGTGGAACTATCTTTTCCCCCCTTTTTAACCTGTCTCTCTATATACTCCATTCTTTGACATAGTATTATTTGGACTCTTAATTTCTAACCTGTTTTTCTCTCTGTTACTCTATTTTTTGCACCATTTTCGCACTTTTCCCTGCATTGTTGTCGTCTTTTAATCTAACATTTGGCACTGCAGTACAAAGCAGTCTGAATGCTAGTAAATGGGATGAACAGTTTCCACAAGACTTGCATGATCGGTTTTTCCAAAGCTGGTGAATTTTGTTTGTGAATTTAAAAATGAACAACAAAAACAGCAAACAAACAAAAACAAAAAATAGTCATTGACAAATGTTAAAGCAGTATATGATTTTTGGAGTTGTGGGGTTTAATACTAATAATTCAATATGTTTTTAATCAATATTTTTACCTTGTTTTTATTTCCATGTGTAAATTTGTGGATCCTTTAAGTTATTTTTTAGGCGAATTTCAGACGAAGTATGATCACTTCATTCAAGAAATTAGCGTCTGTGCTACATGAAAAGTATCCAACTTAAAACGCTAAAGTTCATACCTTCCTATATTTTTAAAACATTGAAATTATCTTTTAAACTTATTTTCTATACTTTCATTTCTGTCAAAAGTCTCAGACGTTATGTTTATCAAGATTAATATGCGCATTGTTCACAAATGCACTGCATTCATGAGGAGATGACCATCAAGACATTTTAAATGTAAATATTTATAGGTTATAGTTTTTGTATGGGAAAATATGACGACCGAGTGTTTTTGCGCGTAGACAGACCGAGCTTGCGCGAAGAGGTCATCATATTCTCCCATACAAAGTCTATAACCTTTTTATTATATACTTTCAATTTCATTTAGAAACTAACAATAATTTTATTTTTAGCAATTTAGTTTTTGGTTTAACTGAGTAAAAGAAGAAAAACACGAAAAATTTGAAAATTAACGGCGTAGTAATTTGCTTGTGTATTAATTGTGACGTAATGTTTGCTGGCCAGAGGATATGCCCGCAAACTTTTAAAGAAAAAAAGAAGAGATGAAATTAAAAGTATATATTTTGACTTCATGTAAATGGCGTGGTGAGTTTGTGGCTTCATAGTTCTATTGTTAAATGCAACAAAGTCATATGATTATTTGGATCATATTTGCTTACGACCACATGTGTGTTGTGAAGCTTATCCAAAATTATTTGCACAATGGAAAGCAAAGATGGGCGATTATCTCTCTCTTTCTCTCTATCTCTCTCCAACATTTGATTTTAATTTCCATTGAATTAATGTTAAAGATGTAAATATAAGACTTGGTGTGATTTTAGGCAGGTACAAGAGACAATCTTCGGTGTATGACCGGATAGCGCAGAGTTCAGGTGGGACGGCTGTAAGACTCACTACTGCAGAGTTACAGGCAAAAGTTGAGGAAGACCTTAGGGTAGAATTTTCCTTTAAAGTTTTGGACTGAAAAGTCATCTTTCAAACAGATTCAATCCAACACTTCTGCGAAGTGCCACTTTATATTGCTGGATATACTATGTATGTTGTATTACCCGCGATTTTTAAAAAAAGTTTTAATGGATACCTTTGGTTTAGTAATCACAATACGAGATGTAAACAGATCATATGAGGTAATATGGCGGATATCATATCAAGAAACTTTGTCTCCCATCTCGCAAATGTATTGGAGCTAATCTCAGCGAGATTCGTCGAGGCTGGATATTTGGACTGACGCCATTTCCGAATCGCAGACCAGTGTCACACAGTGATTCGGGAAATCTTACCTGAACTTCGGCCGCTTGTTGCGATTAAAATGGGTTAAACTTAATTTCTTGTCCGCTTCAATTTTTCGACTCAGAAATCCCATTAACTTTCTATTACAATGCCTCATGCATTTCTTACCTTTACATAGTGTAAATCTCACATAAGTTAAAGTTAGCTATTTTTGAAGCCGTTGCAAATGGCCACCATTTCATATTTACCTTCTGGACACTGACGAGTTCCGATGGTGTAGGACGCCTTCAAATGAATTAGTTTAAAATTACAGTTTTCTTTGTATTGCTTTTATTTTTTATGTTTCAATACTTTGTATAAAGTAATTGTCTTTCAGAAAGTTCTGTATCTCAAGTCGTAGTACAAACTATCGTGAAATATACTATCGGAACTCTTCAGTTTAAGAAGGTAAAATTGAATATATTGGAGCAAGTTCCTTGCATCGTATCAGAATAGTTTTAATTGCCACGATGCTTTTTGTATTTACATGTAGAACGAACTTCAAATAATTCAGAGCAACTCCTCGCAGATATTAGACGTGGTAAGTGTTAAAGATACTAGATATAAATTATACTAATTGAGTTAAGTTGACTCAGATGATCAATACAGAACAACACTGTTTGCAATTATAAAATTAAATGACTTCTCGTGGAATAGATAAAAATAGAAAAGTTGTCATATCCCAATAATTTTCTTGAATAATTTTGTTTTTTGACCATTTATTTTCACATGAATTAATTATACATGTATACATGTATTTAGTAGAAATGTCTTGAAATCATTATTTCAATATTATTCAGAATCATTTACCATCCTTTACTTCTCTCATCAAATGGAGAACCATTGATTTGGACCATTCTAATTTAACGATAGAAGTGGACGAAACAGTATCGTCTTTGGATATAAAAATCAACGGTACCATTGATGCTAGTGAAGTTTTTCTTCGTAACCCTAGTGGTATGTATGGCACATTGTAATCAACAGCTTTATGGTGTCTAGAAGCGATGTGTAACGTGAATACTTTGTTACAACTATCGTGTCATGGCAGGTTCAGTCGTTGTGCTGGGATCACAGAATGCAACATTGCAAGATGATGGATTCCAGACTACGGTATCAATCGAAGTATGTTTTTATCGATAATTATCTACAATTTCATCCATGATTAGGCCTCGATACTGAATGTATGTAACAGTTACATGATATTGACAACTTGGTCTGAATGAAATATATCATTTTTTATGTTGGCACTTGGGGGCTCGGCCCTCTCGTGTCAAAACCATTACGTGATATTTGCTCTTGCACTTTTGGGACAGTTAAAAAAACTGCTAAAAATTGACCAATTTTCCAAAACCGCACATGTGTGAAAAAAATAAATACACTAGTCATCTGTAAATCATGATCCCCGGGATAAAGGTCCTGACTCCAGGGCGGGCCTAACTTGGCATATGGTGTTTATGTGTGAAACATTTAGATAACATCTTTGATTATATTGATAATAAATTGAAACTAAATAGACATTTAGAAGGAGCAGGCAGCCCTTTCCCAAAATTGTAAATTTCATGATCCCAGTGGTAGGGATTTTGGTAATAGGAGGAGCCGAAATGGTCATAGTGATTGTCTTTACATTAAGACTTCTTTAATTTTGCTGATACTGTATAAAACTTCATTGCATATCTAGGAAAAGCAGAAAGAGATACACCAAATTAGTGAAATTTGTAAACCCAGGGTTCTGATCTCTAGGGCGGTTCCAAAGTAGTCATATAGGGATCACAATATATGTGAAGTCTATCATCAGTATACACAGGGTTCTGATTGATTGATTGTATCTTGCTTAACGCCTCGCTCGAGAATTTTTCACTCATATAGAGACGTCACCAAGACCGGTGAAGGGTTTTCAAATTTAGGCTCACCTGAGACACATTGGCGTAAAGATTTTTCCTATGTTTTCGCATGTAAGACTTTATCCTTGTGGCCCCAACCTACTCCCGAGGGCCATGATTTTTACAAAATTGAATCTGCACTATGTCATGAAGCTTTCATGTCAATGTAAACTTTTCTGGCCAGTGATATTTCAGAAGATTTTTAATGATTTTCCCTATATATTTATATGTAAAATTTTGATTCCCTGCTGTGGTCCCATCTTAACCCCGGGGACCATGATTTTTACAAACTTCAATCTGCACTATGTCAGGAAGCTTTTGTGCAAATGTAAACTTCTTTAAGGAGAACATTTTTAAAGATTTTTTTCTATATCTTAGTTATGTAAAACTTTGATCCACTGTTGTGGCCCCATCCTAACCCCGGGGTCATGAGTTTAACAAACTTGAATCTGCACTATGTCTGAAAGTTTTCATGAAAATCTCAGATTTTCTGGCTCAGTGGTTCTTGAGAAGATTTTTCAAGATTTTCCATATATACTGGTATATAAAACTTTGACCGCCTATTGTCGCCTCATCTTACTCCCGAGTGTCAAGATTTTAACAAGCTTGAACCTGTACTATGTAAGAAAGCTTTCATGTAAATTTCCACTTTCCTGGCTCAGTAGGTTTTGAGAAGAATATTTTTAAAGATTTTCCTTATAAATTTGTATGTAAAACTTTGATCCCCTATTGTCGCCTCATCTTACCCCCTTCCCGTGGGGATCCGGGTTAGAATAGGTCCTCAGTACCCCTTGTGTCGTAAGAGGCGACTAAATGGGGCGGTCCTTCGGATGAGACCGCAAAAACCGAGGTCCGTGTCACAGCAGGTATGGCACGATAAAGATCCCTTCTTGCTCAATGGCGACAAGCGCCGAGCATAGGCCTAAATTTTGCAGCCCTTCACCGGCAATGGTGACGTTTCCATATGAGTGAAATATTCTCGGGAGGGACGTTAAACAATATTCAATCAATCATCTTACCCCCGGGGCCATGATTTCAACATGACTCTGCACTACATGTATGTCAGAAAGCTTTCATGTAAATTTCAGCTCTTCTGGCCCATTGGTTCTTGAGAAGAAGATTTTTAAATGACCCCACCCTATTTGAGTATTTTTTATGATTATCTCCCCTTTGAAAGGGGCAATGCCCTTCATTTGAACAAACTTGAAAGCCTTTTTACCCAAGGATCCTTTTGGCCAAGTTTGGTTATAATTGGCCCAGTGGTTCTGGAGTAGAAGTCGAAAATGTAAAAAGTTTACATAAGAACAGACGACGGACAACAGGCGATCAGAAAAGCTCACTTGAGCTTTCAGCTCAGGTGAGCTAACAATCTTTAGTGTTGGAACTAACTTCATTATTCTTACTACTAAGAAAAGAGTTTAGTCAATTTTGTAGTTTCCAGAGAAGGGAGTATGGACATTGGAGAAACAGGCTAGGAGTCCATGGAGCGTAAATATTACAGCGAACAGTACCTTCGGCATTACTGTATCGCTTCTGGCATTGTCATCAGATGGCTCTTCTTATCCAGTTAAAGGAAACCCAATCTTAGGTATGTCAAATCTAGTTAAAATAATCTGTATCTCGGGACAGGCCTTCGGCCACAATTAGACTGTCTCCCATATACTCGTACCGTAGCATAAAATTGTAGAATGGCTTCGAAATTATTTTAAAATCACAAAAGAATATTTACATTCACTGAATCTTTTCTTTTATATCTCTTTCAAAACTGACATTGCTTTCACCTGTGACAATGAATGTTTCAAACTAGTTCGATCCGGTTATTTTTAGTACCAACTGTCTGAGTAATCATGATCAAATATGGAGTGTCATCAAGGTCAGTGAAAGTGCATTGGTTAATGAATGGGTCAACTATATGATATTTTAGTACTTAAATCTAGTATATTTATATATATTTTTAGAAAATACATTAAAATATAAATAATAAAATGTATATTTTTGTTGTTTCATCGGGTGATGAAGGTAGCAATAATTGCAGAAAAAATGCATAACTCGCTTACGCGGGTTATGATATCCCCCCCCCCCCCCCCCTGCAATGCTGGCTACCTTCATCACCCGATGAAACACCAAAGAAAACATTTTATTGTTTAAATAAACGCATACTAGTAAATTCAAAGTTAAAATTTATAGTTCGTAAGTCCTTTACACCGTAAAAAAATTATTTGTTTGATTTGCTAGTTTATTTTACGCCCTGTCGAAATTTTTTTCCACTGATATTGAGACGTCACCAGCTGTAGGTGAAGACCTATGTATAGCGCTCAGGACCGTAGCAGTGAGGGTTCTTTAGTGTGCCAATGCCTACAGCGACAAGGTCATATCCGAAAAACCAGTGAATCTCACTTCTAAATGTCGAGCGTGTTTGACACGTCCATGGCACGAGCGAGGCTCGAACTCACGAAGGGAACGCTCTACCACGGAGCTACCGCGAAATTTTATTTATGAATGGTGATAATAACGAACAGTGATCAATCTCATAACTCCTACAAGCAATACAAAATAGAGAGTTCGGCAAACACGGACCCCTGGATATACCAGAAATGGGATCAGGTGCCTAGGAGGAGTAAGCATCCCCTGTCGTTATAGTTTCAAATAAACGCTGTAAATCAAGAAATATATACATGTTGAGTAAACATTGTAAGGTCAAATTAAATTTACATGTAATATGAAGGTTTTCCTGACAAGTTCCTGTAAAATGATATCTGTGAACGGTGAAATTCAAACTATGCTAATTAAAGTAGAATTAATGGCGAGTGATTTGTTTAGGTAGCTTTTTCGTTATAAATTTTATCGAAACGTACTAAGTGCGATTTTCATTTACTACATTGCGGACATATCGGACGCATTCTGTCGTTAAATAAACCGGACATTAGGATTTTAACGATGGAACAATCCATTGTATCGGTTTGCTTATATATATTTTTTATATATCAATGCAAGGTCTTGCACGACAAAGAGGAAAATAATGAGTGAAAATAAATGAACTCGAACTTGAAAATGACTCCCATTTAAATGTTGGATAAAATTTTCAGAGGTAAATAGATGTGGTTTCTCATTTTGAAGGTCATGAATACCTGTTTGTTACTGTTCTGGAAAACTTACCAACTAACTATACCGTGTCCTACATTGTGTGTGTCAATGAAGATGGACAAGTTCTCAGTCAACTGAACGCCAGTCTACTCAGCCCGGATCCTGTTCTTCAGTACTTCGCAAAATTAAAAGTCTCCACAAAGGTTTTTATTTTAGAACCATTTTCAAATTTTAATCTTCTCGTTGTAACAATGTTTACAATATTGATTCAGAGTACCTGCCAATAAAGATGTTTTGAATGTTTGAATTTAGATAACAGGGGTACAGGTACATGGAGTAGATTCTGCAGGCCGTCCGTTTATACGAACGGCGGCAGAAGCAGTACATCCAGTGGCCGTTCAGTTATCTATGCAGCCTTTCATTGGTATTTTCATTACAACATTATCAAATAATGTGTTGATCAAAATATTAAAGTTTTTTAAAAACCATTTTTTCTTTAATATAAACAGTGTTTATAAAATGGTTGTGTCAAATTTGCAGAAGCCTTGTCCCTTTCGACAACAGAACAACTTGTTTATACGATTACCAATCACGGGGTTGCTAACACGACCGTGACCTTTGTTGCTGATGATGACCAGGGATACATTACAGGAAACAAATCGACAAGATTCGTCATTCCTTCGGGAGACTCTGTACAGGAATCCCTTGATATCAGAGGAACGATCCCTTTCTCTATTGTGTAGGGATTTTCTCCCAATAGATATACAGTATTTGTGTTTGTAAAAAAAATTAGAGTAGTTTTTCTACTCTAATATTCGATGCATACACATCGGTATTCTAAATTCTGCATATGAAAGGTGAAAATAACGAACAGTGATCAATCTCATAACTCATATAAGCAATACAAAATAGATAGTTAGGCAAACACGGACTCCTGGATATACCAGAGCCAGAGGTGGGATCAGGTGCCTAGGAGGAGTAAGCATCCCCTGTCGACCGGTCACACCCGCCTTGAGCCCTATATCCTGATCAAGTAAACGGAGTTATCCGTAGTCAAAATCAGTGTGTCTAGAACGGTCTAACAATCGGTTAGCTGCAATAATGTAGCCCTCTCTGATTTTTTTTTTTTTTTTTTTTTTTTTTAGGGAGAGGGCTACAACTCCTTAGGATATCCGTAATGGTGCAAATGCGGGAGTGATTCACTCCCGCAACATTTGCGCTCATTCTAAACATTTCCTGACTTTCTTTACGTAAATAAAATGATATTCTATGTTTCTTAGTCAATATATAAATTTACAACCTGCAACTTAAGATTTGTGAGGCTCTATTCTACCGTTTTCAACAATTTTGATAAATTCCAATTTCTCGATTCATATTTGTGCGCCATGTTTGATGTACTGAAGTTTCAACTTCCGATTGTCAAGTCATTTGCATATGCCATATAAGGTAGTATTTACACCAATGGACAAGTATGGAGGCGAAAGCTATTTCGTCGGTATTGAAAAGGTTTGAATTTAATATCAAGTTAAAAACCGAACTGCAGAGTGTAAATTCTTTCTGCAACAATATGATTTTCCTTTCTTTGTCGAAGTGGCTCGAGTAACTACATTTTCGCGCTGATTGTCAATGTTTAGGTTTTTCATTAGATCCACCTACGAGATCTCGTGATAACAAGCATGGCGGAGTAGACGAAGAATTTTGCATACTGTACATTATATTTAATGAAGAACACCTTTATTAGACATGCCCGAGCACAAAGTTGGTACTCCTTTTGGTGTAAACAACATTTGGGACTAATACACAGAGTTTATTATCGGTTATTCGTAAAATTATTTTGCACCATTACGGAGATCCTATGGAATTGTAGCCCTATCCCGAAAACGTCAGAATTAAAAAAAAAATTGGATAGGGCTACATTATTGCAGCTAACAATCGGTATGAAACATGCCAGACAGCATTCGACCCAATGGTAGGTTGTATTGGTAAACTAGATTGTTATAACGACCACAGAATTTTCAAAAAGTCGTCTCACCGCCGCGGTGGCCGAGAGGTTAGAGCGTTCGCCCCGCATGAAAACGGGGTTCGAATCCCGGCCGCGACACACCTAAGTCGTTAAAACAGGTAGTCATAGTTTCATCGCCAAACGCTCGGCATCAGGTGTGTGAATGTCACGTGTCCTCGGAGATCATCTTAAAAACGGAATAGGTGTGGCACGCTAAAGAACCCTCACTGCTCAATGGCCGTAAGCGCCGAGCATAGGCCTAAATTTGAAGCCCTTCACCGGTCTTGGTGAGGTCTCCATATGAGTGAAAAATTCTCAAGCAAGATACAATCTTCAAACGAGACTGTTGAAACCCAGTACCATCAACTTGTTTTGTCAGTAGCTTGCCTCGATTTTAACAAGTTCTTGCCTATCGAATTAGTTGAGAGATATAAACACCATATGCAGCTGATAATGGAATATTGCTACATAAATATGGGAAGTTGACGATGAAGAAGTTGAAATCATCCCGTTTGTCATAAAGTTGAGTTGTTAGTTTGTCGTTGATGTCTACTTTCAATAAAATATTTAAGTATGAAGTAGAAGACTTTGTGGTGTCTTTTATTTCAAGCTCACAGGGATATATCAAATCGACCTATGAATGGAAGTCACTATTGTTAATAGATAAAACGTCGTCAATATATCTAAATGTCGTGAAGGCCACGGCAAGAGATTTTTTCTTCTCATGTAGAAGTTTTTGAATAAATTCTGCTTTTATGAATATAAAAACAGGTCAGCTAATAAAGGAGCACAATTCGTGCCCATGGGAATTCCAACAGACTGTTGGAAGACCTGATCACCAAAGACCACGGAGATATTGTCAATGAGGAACTCTAGCATATTTTTTCTTTATTTCAACTTCAGAGAACTTGTGCGTAGAATCAGAGTGGTGTTTAACAAAGTAATGTTTTGATGACTGATCACTAGATATGAATATTTCCGTTTTCCATTTTTGTTGAAGAGGCAACTGTCTATGATGCCTTTAATTTGTCGTGAGGAATGGTCGTGTATAGTGTTGAAAAAGACATGCATTTTGATGTTTTTGATTTTAGAAAAGTTTTGCGATTTCAAGTTTACTAAGAGTTCTTTAGAATTTTTTAGAATCCACATTTGATTTACACAACTTTTGGCATATGTAGTCGCACAGTAAGTTTGAAGTTTCTCCTTCAAAGCTGTATATATTTTGTAGAGGAACAAAGATAGGGGCTTGGTAGAGCACTGTATCGTTGTTTGTAAGGGTTTTTATGTAGTTTAGGAATCCAGTATATATGTACATGTAGGTACGGTATCTCATGTTCATTCAACCCATTGACTGGGATATCAAATGTATCTAAAATTGAAGAATTTCATTTTTTGAAAGGGCAGTTGGAGTATACGTACGATTATCAGAAAGTGGAATTAATTCATATCTATTGTGGAAGGACGCATATTTTTGTAGTGCCTGTAGCAAATGTACTTATTGCTGTTGTTTATCTCCTAGAACTGTAACAATGAAAGTGTATGAAGACGCAGCCTTAACTGAACTTCAAAGCTTAGAAAAGAAATTGATGGTATGTTAAAATATTTCTGTTTTAGAAAGAATATTACGATTTAAGCGGATATACGCTAACTCTACTCCTCGTCTTCTATTTTGCAAAATAATAAACAATAGCAGTTAGCAATATAAAAATGATAGCTCTCCTGCTTATCCTTCCTTGACACTATCCCGTAGGGATCCGGGTTAGAATAGGTCCTCAGTACACCTTGCTTGTCGTAAGAGGCAACTAAATGGGGAGGTCCTTCGGATAAGACCGCAAAAACCTAAGCCCCATGTCACAACAAATGTGGCACGATAAAGATTCTCCCTGCTCAAAGGCCGTAAGCGCCGAGCATAGGCCTAAATTTTGCAGCCCTTCACCGACAATGGTGACGTCTCCACATGAGTGAAAGATTCTCGAGAGGGACGTTAAAAAATATACAATCAATCGATTAATCCTTGACTCTATATTGAATAGAAAAATCTTAAATATGTAGAAAACAAAAGTTGAAAATAAATTAACCGTGGATTATTTACTATTTTATTTCATGAGCTTGTTCAAAAAGGTACAGTTGTACGATGTCATTCAATTGGTGAACATCTCAAATATCAACAATTTGCTGAATATCCAAGTAAAACAATGTTTCTCCGTTTATTCGCCGATTTATAGATGTTCATCTCGAATAATGAACCAGATTAAGACATTCTATTTTACAATGCGTTTTCATTTGAAGGTCTCTGCCGTCACACGTCCTTCGTGTAACGTAACATCAAGTGGTGAGAGCTGTCGATCTAGTGCGTTTGGCGCCAGTAATTGCAGTGCAATACAGTGGCAAGGAAGTGGTCGCATAGAGTTTTCGGGAACGACTCTGACATCATTATATATGTCGAGCTCTTCTGTTACTTTGACGCATCCTAGTTTAGAGAGTGCAGATGGTTCTGTTGATGTTTCATTGAAGTAGGTTCTTTAGCACTACTGAAACGTCTCTGCACCATATCGGAATGATATGACAAATTCTATGTTTTCAAACGTAAACATTAATTGAAACCAACACGTAATTTTTCTCTACCAAATAAAAAAGAAAAATATCATTCACGAAGGTGCTTTAAAATGTAAAACATTTGATCAATTATTGATGCAAAATACGGATACGCAACGTGTCACGAAATCCGTATTTCTCCATTCTGTTTCAGTGGCGACTGTTGTAGCTCTTCAGTGGTTCTCAGCGCGGTTGATGTCGATGGATTCATCGCTCAGTGTCGCTATACCCTGTATTCGGACAATGACGATCAACCGAACACCATCATTGATTCTCCTGCACATATAGAATCAAAAGTTTGATTTTACATTTATTATGATATTCAACTGAATTAAGCGTACTATTATAGTTTTCAAGAAATATAAGGCATCTACTGTGTGATAAATAATTATCGTGGGATAATGTAGTGCAAATACGTATATAACTTCTTTTAAGTTTTGTCTTTGCAATGATGATATATTAGATGCTAAATTGCATAATTATCTTGAAATGTAACATCCTAACATCCTGTCATAGGAATTCTTTTTTTCTCTTCTAAAACACGCTTTACATTTTTTTTTAAAAACCATACTTCATGTTGTTAGTCTAGCTGATAGCTCTTTCTGCTTAGCATTTTCGAATTTAAAATATCGAGGTTTACCAATGAAAACTTCAAGTGGTGAACTTACTGTTGGGTTGACCTTTTACGTGCAGATTTAAGTTGGAAGATCTATAGATCTACTCTGTCATATAACTTTACATTTTCTCCTACATTTACATGTAGATCGGTAAAATCGAGATTAAAAGAAGTTAGTGTAACTTGTGTTTTGGTGAGGCATAATATTGAAGGTCATTTGATGTCTAACTTTCAACTGTACACAATTCAAACCTACCTTAATATGGATGAATTATGCGGGGATATTTGTCTCATTAAGACAGGTCAATTTTTATATTAGTAGTTTTCTTATCGATGTCCGACTGTAGAAACATAACGTAAACAAAGAAACTAAGGTTACTGAATTTCGAAACATTGATTTATTATAAGAATTTACTGTGTTCTTCATTTGACGAGAAACTGAATTTTTATTACCGTATTCATCCCATCTAGCGCCACTGCTCCTACAAACGCTTCCTTGGACTGTTTTCTATTGTCAGAAAATAAAGGTCCCCTATTAACTTATGCGTTGAACAGGATCTGCATGGTTATAGTTTGGATCTGTTACTATTAGCAATAAAGCAATAATTTGACCAAGTGGGGTATTTTTCTTAGGAACTCCGAAGTAAAGTATTTAAAGTATATGAATGTAAAAAATTAACCCATCACTTTTCGCAGTTTTCTTAGCACTAAATGAGGAGGGGACTCCGTGGCCGAGTGGTTACAGCACCGCGCTCAAAATCACACGGCCTCTCACCTCTGTCGGCGCGAAATCGAATCCCGCTCGCGCCGGTAAGTGAGAAAGTTTCCCAGTTCACTTTCGGAAGGTGGGTTCTCTCTTCCACCAATAAAAACTGGGCGCCACCAGATAACTGAAAAAATTGTTGAGTCTGGCGGAAAAAAAAATCAATCAATCTAAATGAGGAAAATACAGTATGAACATTTTTAGTGTAGGTTAAGAACTTCCCAAACGCTCGCACGTTTCTCAAAATAATTTGGTTCTTATTGGTAATTTAGGATCCAAGCAATTAAAGCTAGACATTGTCCCTTTGAGCAAGTATTTCTGTTCAATGTTAAGCTGTGTATATTTGGTTGGTTTTTTTTTTTTTTTACAGAACGTCCTTGACCTGACGATCGTTGGTGGAGCGATCGGTGGATCCCTGGCTGGGATAATTATTGTGTCTGTTGTCGTATTTATGAAACTGCATCACACCCCAACTACAAAGACCTCTCCAATCACAGATGTTGATCTGTCGGATGTCAAGAGACCAGACAAAATTAGAAATACACATTTTCTACCGACAGAAAAATCTACTGCAGGAGAAGAACACATTGATTTCGACGATTTTGATTACCACGACTATTAATAATAACACACTGACAGTGCCTACTGAATTGGATGTATAGCTGGCAATGAATAAAATATTGATCAGATGTTAAGGTGGCAGGGGACATTTTTTCTGGTTCTGAAACATGAGGGTAGGGGGTATACATCAAAGTCAGATTATGATAGACTAATGTAAAATCATATTTTCCTTTTATGTCAATACTTGTATTTCATATTGGTGTAGTTAATAAATTATGACCCTAAATTACATGTAATCTATACATACTGGTGCTGGTGCACAAAACATGCTCTGAGCAGGTGCCCCGTTTTTGCTTTGATTTTCACTCATTTGGGCTAATCCGCACCACCCCCACACCATCACAGTACCAAGCGTGGGGATTTAGATACTGTGCACAATCAAGAACCCGGTCTGCCCTTCTTCAAAATCTACCTTTCGTATGGCAGCCGGCACCCCCCCCCCTAAAAAATTTAAAATTTAAGGTAAATCGTGGTATCTTGTTTAGAACAATGTACTAAACGATAAAAGAAGCAATAATTTCTTTCACTCCCGGAGAAATAAATGACAAAATCTTTTGATTTCTTGAATTACTTTGTTGGGAGAACTTAATTTTTTTTCCCAAAATCCTTATAAAAAATGATAGAAAATAGTACAAATGAATAAGTAGGAGACATATTTCAAGCTCTATAAAATCCAGGAGCCTCAAGGCGGCCCCCAGTCCCCCTGCCTCTTAAAGTGGCGCCCCCCCCCCCTAACCGTAATTCCTGGATCCACCTCTGTATGGGGCCATCCACCTTCCCTGTCAACTACAGACCTTTTGCTGGACCATCCATGTTTTCACTGAATTTTCTTCAGCAACTGACCACGTGTCTTAGTTTCGTATTTGCACCCATCTATATGCTAGGAATCATGGTGACACCTACATGTTGTATATCACCACATTTGACATGTATCTATACATTTTTACACATGTAATATCACTTCAAATATGATGTATTTCCATTTTTATTTTTTTTTAAGTTGACCGGGCCTATAGTGCAAAACTGTCTCCTGCTACCAAGGAGAGACACATGCATGAACTCGTTTTTATCGTACATGTAGCTAACTAAACGTAGTATTGAACACTAGTGGTGACTTTTCCTTGCAAAAATGATTTTGCTGAAATGATACAGATGTTGAAAAGTAGATATTTTGTAGATGATTTTTAGTCTATCAGATATCCACATTTTACAATTATGAAATTCCATTATCATACAGAACTAGATGAAACTCCACGCAAAAGCGGGAAATCAGAATTAAATAATATTGCAGATAGACTTTTTAATGCGTGTTTGAATTGTTGCGCACATTAATTGAATGAACGATATCTTTAAATTACAATAGATTTGAGAAATATATTTTAATAATTGCGTGCATTAGTTATGTTATATTTATTGATATCATATACAGTAAATAAAACTTGATTATTAGGAAGTCACTCGGAGCTCCAAATTAAATGTTCTTTATGTAACATAAATACTCTCTCTCTCCGTATCGAAAATTAGATAATGATTTTACGAATGCAATCGTAATACGTCATGCCCAATAGCTGACTAAAGACAATATGAGCGACCATTCATAATTTTCAATATTTGAAACTCGGTATTGTGAATGTGTTTATAACGGTACTTTGTTTTAGTCCAGTGCGACAATTTAAGGGCGAAATTATTAACACACATCGTTTCTTGCAATGATCGAAAACGTAATGCACTATTTGAATGACAAACAGAAAAACTGCAAAATTATAAATATAATGTCATTTCTTCTCGTCAAACACAATAATCACCTAGATGCTGTCATAAGACAGTAATACCTGCACACAAGTGTTTGCCTTTAAATATACTCTTAAATCAAACCTAGACCCCTGAGAGTAATGTCGAGCTACAATAAGAAGCCAAAGTTTAAAATTAAAGTATTTCAGAAAAATCTTTAGAATTTTCTTCTTAAGAACAGTGATTAGTCATGCCCCCCCCCCCCCCAATAATGGTAGAGTGGGGCTATAATATGCTTATCAAAGTTCTACATAAGAAGGAACAGCAGGGCCATAGTAACTCAGGTGAGCGTTGTGGCCCATGGGCCTCTTGTTTGTCAGCGAGTGTTCTCAGAAACTGCTCATGCAATTGAGTGGAAATCTTTTAAGGGTTAATCAAAATAGATACTGAATTGAAATATTGAAAATTTTTGTAAATTAAATTGTCTCATTTCAATATACATCCCTAATATATATAGACCATAAGTACTTAAGTTAATTTTCTGCTTCAAAGTCTGAAACTCAGGAGCAATTGAGATCTAATGTTTAGTGACTAGGTATTTAAATCCTAATGAGTAGTAGTCACTAGCATGAATAGCCAGTGAAATCATTGAGTACAGTAGTAATTACATGTACTTCACAGAAAAGTTGTATGCATGGATGATTTTTGTTGATATATCTAGGGGTGGGGATCAATAGTGGTGGACTTTTTAAATATGTTTGATAAAATTATTGGGTCCAAAGTTCAGGAAAAATCTCTCAAACCATTTGAAACCTTTTATAATAATTGAAAAAAATTATATGTCAAGAACAAGAGATATTCACTTTTTCAATACTTTATGCCAGAATGATGAAGTGTTATAAAATTGTGATATATTGCTATTCTTAACTTTTACTGCTTTTTGAGTGAAAATGAAGCATTTATATTCAAATTCATTTCAGTAAGAGGAACATTTAAATTAAACTATAACAAGAAGAACATTCATAACCATAACAGTGAAGAAAGATTTAATTTGCATGTACATGTACATAGAAAAGACTGCAATGGTACCGATTCTTAACTTCCCAACCTACAATGAATAAAGATGAATGATTATATAATAAATTCTCAAATGTAACAATTCATGAAATCATGTTTCATTACTCCATGATATCCTCTGCAAACAGAGTTTGGGGGTTTATAAAGGAATCACCTTATCTGTCTGTACAATGTCCATGCAATCTTTTCCAGGCTATTAATTTGGAGTGAAGAATCAATAGAAGCTCATACTTATTACAAAAATTGTTTATGACCTGAGGGTGTGTCATGATCTTAAACAAGGTCATTCAAGCATGTTCAAGGTCACTGATAGAAAAAATATAAAATTCTTGTACAGGCAATAACTTTATAATAGAGAATCATTGGAAGCTCATACTTCGTACAAAGATAGTTTTTGACCCAAAGGTGTGCCATGACATTGACTGGCATTTTCAAGGTCATTGGCAGAAAAACAACTATATTTTTCTTTGGGCTATAACTTATTTGAAACTCGCACTTAGTAAATAGATCATTTATGACCTGAGGGTGTGTCATTACTTTGAACCAAGGTCATTCCTGCAAGTTCAAGGTCACTAAGCAGAAAAGTATTTAAAAAACATTTTGTGGGCCATACCTTGTAATGGAGAATCATTGGTAGTTCATACCTAGTATAATGATTGTTTATGACCTGAGGGTTTGTCTTCAGTTTAACCCAAGATCATTCCTACAAGTTCAAGGTCACTACGCGGAAAAAGTTTTTTTTTTTTTTTAAATTGCAAGAGCTATAACTTGATTATGAAGGATCATTGGTGGTTCATACTTGGTATAAAGATTGTTTATGACCTGAAGGTGTTTGATGACTTTGACCCAAATTTATTCCTGCAAGTTCAAGGTCACAAACAGAAAAAGTATTAAAAAATTAATTGAGTTAAAATTTTGTAGTGGAGAGTCATTGGAAGTTCGTACTTTGTACAACGATTTTTATGGCCTGGGAGTGTGTCATAACCTTGACTCAAGGTCATTGTGACAAGTTCAAGGTCATTGATACCTTCCAAAAAATGATTTTTTCCCATGCATAAATTGTAAGAGGAGTTCTGGGAACCAAGGTTTTTTGTACAAAAAGCATCATTTTCGACCCCCATTTGGCCCCCAGGGCAAAAATAAAAATTCCAAAACCTTATTGCGCATCTACAGGACACCAGCAACCAATTTCCTAAAGATTATTAGGATACTGCTAACTATATTAATGACAAACAGAAAAACTGCTATATTGTGAACAGTGGCCTGATTTCTTGGACATTGTCAGGAAGTGTACAACCTAATTTCGGTAAAATGTTTCAGTTTTAAGGCACAAACTTCCCAGAACAGTCTTGGACCATTCGATATCTGACATATTGGACAGTTTTCGATTTATTACTTACTTTTAAGATCATTGTCATCACAAAACATGTTCAACCAAAATATTTTTTTTAAAAACCATTTTTGTGTTAATCCATGTGTTCGTACATATCAGTAACTGTTAATAAATTATTACAAAAAGTCGTTAAAGTGACTTTTATAATCATGGTGAAAAATCAGAACATTGAAAATATCAGATGTCCAGCTGGGCATGTCATTACTGGTGATGTTGATATAGTTGAAAATGAGGACCTCAAATCACTCATTCTAGAGGGTCCGAAATACAGAGAACGTCGGTCTTTTAATTGGCAACAGAACTTCATCTCTATTATGAATTCTGTCGAAGAAAATCCCAGACGATGGGCTAAATATGAAAAAGAAGAACTTGATACATTGCCAGAATGGGTTAAACACATAAGAGGAATATTAAAATCCCACATTAGACACATGAAAACAAAAGTACGTACCATCTATCCTTCTGTGTTTAGTAAACCAGAAGTGATAAAAGAATTAGATAGGTTACATCAGGAATATGTTTTGGTTCCAGCTGACAAAGCTAATAACAACATTATCTTTGTTTGTAAGGCTCATTATTACAACTGTATTTTCAACGAACTTGGCATTAATTTCACTTTTGGTAATCGTACTTATACTCCAACTGCCCTTTCAAAAGATGAGGTTCTTCAAAACCATGCTTCGCTTCAGTTTTAGACACATATAATATCCCACTCAATGGGTCGAATGAATATGAGTTACCGTACCTATACTGGATTCCTAAACTACATAAAAACCCTTACAAACAAAGATACATTGCTGGATCCAGTAAGTGCTCTACCAAGCCCCTATCTTTGCTCCTCACGAAAATATCAACAGCTGTGAAGGAGAAACTTCCAACTTACTGTGCGACTACATATGCCAGAAGTGGTGTTAATCAAATGTGGATTCTAAAAAATTGTAAAGCACTTTTAGTAAACTTGAAATCGCAGAATTTTTCCCAAATCAATAACATTAAAACCTATGACTTTTCAACACTATACACGACCATTCCGCACGATAAATTAAAGACTAGACTTTTAGACATCATAGACAGTTGCCTCTTCAACAAAAACGGAAATATTCATATCTAGTGATCATTCATTCAAAAACTTACGTTGTTAAACACCAGTCTGATTCCACGCACAAGTACTCTGAAGTTGAAATAAAAAATATGCTAGAGTTCCTCATTGACAATATCTTCGTGGTCTTTGGTGATCAGGTCTTCCAATAGTCTGTTGGAATTCCCATGGGCACGAATTGTGCTCCTATGTTAGCTGACCTGTTTCTATATTCATATGAAGCAGAATTTATTCAAAAACTTCTACGTGAGAAGAAAAAATCTCTCGCTATGGCCTTCAATTCGACTTTTTGATATATCGATGACATTTTATCTATTAACAATAATAACTTTCACATATGTCGATTCGATATATCCCTGTGAGCTCGAAATAAAAGACACTAAAGAGTCGTCCACTTCTGCTTCATACTTAGATATTTTATTGAAAGTAGACATTAACGGCAAACTGACAACTCAACTGTATGACAAACGGGATTATTTCAGCCTCTCCATCGTCAACTTCCCATTCTTATGTAGTAATATTCCATTATCACCTGCATATGGTGTTTATATCTCTCAACTGATTCGATACGCAAGATCTTGTTCTGCGTATAGTCTGTTTTTAAATCGAGACAAGCTACTTACAAACAAGTTGATGGTACAGGGGTTTCAACAGTCTCGATTGAAGTCAGCATTTCGCAAATTCTATGGTCGTTATAACGATCTAGTTCGTCAATACAACCTATCATTGGGTCAAATGCTGTCTGGCGTGTTTCAAACCGATTGTTAGGCCGTTCTTGGTACACTGATTTTGCGTACGAATAACTCCGTTTACCTGATCGGGATATAGGGCTCAAGGTGGGTGTGACCGGTCGACAGGGGATGCTTACTCCTCCTCTCCGTATTGAAAATTTGATAATGATTTTACGAATGCATTCCGTCATGCCGAATAGTTGACTAAAGACAAAATGAACGGTCGTTCTTTATTTCAAAATTTGAAACTCAAAATTGCGAATGTGTTTATAATGGTGGGTTTTGTCCAGTAGGACAATGTAAGGGCAAAATTATGGATACACGTCGTTTCTAGCTTCTCGTCAAACGCAATAATCGAAAACACAATGTACTATATGAATGACAAACAGAAAAACTGCTATATTGTAAACAGATTTCTTGGACATTGTCAGGTAGTGGACAACCTAATTTCAATAAGATGTTTTAACCTTAAAGTTATAAGGGGCAAACTTCCAGAACAACCCCGGACCATTCAATACCTGACATATTGGACACTTTACGACTTATTACTTACTTTCAAGACATGTGTCATAACAAAACATGTTCAACCAAATTTTAAAAAAACTGGTTTGTGTTTATCCATATCAGTAACTGTTAATTATTACAAAAAGGCTTCTATAATCACGGGGAAAATTAAGAACATCAAAAATATTAGATGAATATCGTATCTAAGAATTTATCGATGTGGCAGATCGTTGGTCTCGGGAGGGCGGAGGTGTCCTTCGTTGAAGTAATATAATTATAAATCTTCATAAAATGATAAATATGGGCCCTGTCAAAACTATTATAAGTATAACGAACACTGAACACCTACACAATTTTATGCTTATCATGTTGTAATCCAATCGCAAATCTTGTTTGCCGAAAGGCCCGAGAATGTACGATTGTTGTAGACCTAAGCGTGTGTAGTGATGTAATGCTTTGGCGCTTCGTTCTAGAAATTTCCATAAGTCGATTCAAGACTAAACTCACGGATTGAAGAAACGAACAGGCATATTTCATTTATTAAAAAAAAATATCGAAATTTATGTCTCCTTAAGATCAAAATCAAGCATCGATAAACAACGGATTTACTTCATATCATATTATCTTAAGTTGTTATTAAAAAGAAAACTGGGTTAGATCCGCCAAAGCGTGTCCGTCACTGTACTATCATTTTTGCTATTTCAGGGTAGTTTATCGAAAACAAAAATAGATTTTTAATTGATTTTACAATATTTACTAATCAAGTAAGATTCTGTTATAGCTTACGGACTTCACCTCACATATGGAACAATATTAAAGGTGCAAGCAGCAACTCTGGAGCAAGCGTTTCGGAGTTTATTGGCATTTTGTTTTTTAATTTATAAGTACAGATACTTTCATGGGATTTTCAACTGTGTCTTGGATTAATAAATATTCATGACAAAAATATTCATGACGACACAAAAATTAAATTTTCAATCCAAATTTGTCGAACAGTCTATAGTACAGGACCAATGCTAGTAAATTCTACCGCAACTACGAATGTAGCATTCAATGCTATCAGGGTAGGGTCACAAAAGGGTTCAAAGATAGGTACGTATAGGAAAATTCTTTTAAGATATTTTCAAAAACCATAAGTGTCCAAATGATATGCAAGTACCTTCAGGTAATGTAGATTCAAGATTGTTCAGAACCACAGCCGGGGATTACTACTATATAACATAGGAACAATGGAAACCCTCACTAGGGGAAATATGGGTTATGTGAAATACATATGTAACAAGTGTTTGGTAAAATGTCGAGCTCAAGTTCAGAATCAAGAATTTTGGCAGCAATAGAAGAGTTTTCAAAGAAGTCCATATATCGAGTTTGAATGCTGTTTCACAAGCATGTCAAGAGTTGTGGTTGATGACCGATTGTTTGATAGCTTTACTTATTTGTTTTGATTTACGTTCCTTTGACAATTTTGCTCTCATTTGGAGACGTCACCAACTTGAGGTGAAGTGTTATGGATAAGTAGGTCATTATCAAGGTCATAAGGTCAAATGCTTTTGAGCTGTTGGGTAAGACTTGTTAATTATTATAGAACAAATGAAATGTTAACAACTAAAAAACAAAAGCTCTTCCTTGAAATATTCAAAAGTTAATGGGAATTTTAAAAGGTCATAGGTTACCACTATTGTTACAAGGGCAAATACTTTGATATTATGAGATAAGTATTGTTTAATAGACTAAAGCTCTTACTTCAAAACTTATGAAATGATAAAAATGATAAAAAGTTTTAAATATTCTATATTTGATTTTAATAAAATTTCCCTATCAAACCAGTCTTATTTCATCATTCTTCCCAAAATTTTCCTTTTATATCTGTATGGAAATTCAAAGCAAAGACATGAAAAAATTGAAATCTCTCGGAATAAATACAATTGTACTCTAATTTTTACCATGTAACAAATTAATGTGAACTTTAGAATGGCAAAAACAAGAAGGATTGATGTAATCTACACTTTCTCCAAATTTTGTGTATGGTATAACCTTAACAGCAAAGAAACCCTTAAAAAAATAAATGGACATGTATATGTCACACTGAATACATTGCAAATATCTTCAGACTGGTGACCTTCACCTTTTAATTGTGGTCCGAATCCAGGTGTTGAGTGTTGTATACGCATTCCGTCATTAAACAACGGGAAAACCCCACATAAATTAATGATTAACATTCTCTCTCAGAAGAAATTGTATGATAATTAACGAACAATATTCATCAAAGTAATATAATTGCTGCAATAGTATAATCAATCGTAAAAAAAATTTCAATCGAAGAATGACCTATATTTCGTGAAAAGACTGAGGAGGCAGCTAGCGTATGAATATGAACACTTCTTTTTTACATTTCTGGGGGAAAAGTGATTTTTCTTAAAAAACATTTGACTTTAATTTTGTTTTCTCCCACCTATTACATACACATCGATATTCTATACATTTGTTGTAATCCTGTATCTGCTGATCATGAATGGAACTATATTTTTTCAGAGCAATTGTATGAAGAGCACCTGAATCCAGTAATATATCTTGAATAGATAGTATGCACTGATCGAATATATTAAAAATTACCAAATTTTTCATGTTTATTCCCTGTCAAATAGTCCAATAAACGTGGTATATCCGGGTCACTGGCTCATTGATCGTCTGCTTTGATCTTGTCGCTATGGAATACATAACCACAATATATTTTCTGAAAGTATTGAAGTCAGCATTTCGCTAATTCTACATGATCGTTATAACGATCGATCTAGTTCGTCAATACAACCTATTATTGGGTCAAATGCTGTCTGACTTGTTTCATACCGATTGTTAGGCCGTTCTTGTGACACTGATTTTGACTACGGATACTCCGTTTACCTGATCGGGATATAGGGCTCACGGCGGGTGTGACCAGTCGACAGGGGATGCTTACTCTTCCTAGGCACCTGATCCCTACTCTGGAGTGCCCAGGGGTCCGTGTTTGCCCAACTATCTATTTTGTATTGCTTATAGGAGTTATGAGAGTGATCACTGTTCGTTATCTTCACCTTTCATTGACATATTATGACGATGATATCAAACTAGAAAACCGCACAAATTTACTTTAATGCTATATATTTTAAAAAATTGTCATGAAACATAACATTCCTTTTGTTTCTTTGCCTTTAATTGTGACTTTTAGACATTTGGAGGGAAATTCGAAAAGGAGGCTATGCTAGTCTCTGTTTACGGTAGTGTTCTTTATATTTGTCTTTCTTTTGATGATGGGGTGATTTCTTGTTTGTTTTTAAAAAGTGATGTATGTAAGTAACAGACCGCGTTTGATTGGCGTATAGAGGGTAATGGCATTTTTTCCACACCTACATCAAAAGTCTGCTATTTTAAACTTACCACACAGACACACAAAATTGTCCAATACGCAAGCTCTGAAAATATCTTTATTCGGGGGTCATCGGTCGTGTACGTAGCAGAGAAACTGCCATAATTATGCCCCATTGTCGTTTTCGGCCGCCATTGAAATTTCGAAAGAAAAAGCGGACATATTTTGCCAAGTGAGAGTTACGTCCCCATTGCTTTATCGTCCTTAGTAATATAGGCGCCAATCATTCAAATTTTATGGAACATATACCTTCTACCATTTAGACTATTGCAACATTAACCACCACTTTTGCAATATTTACTTCATATATTTGTATATTAGGTGCAAAACAACAGAAGCGTACTTGCCTGTCGTCATCTTGGCCTCGGGTAACGCACTTTACTCCAGTACACAATGCAAATGATATCACAAAGCATGTGACGTTACCAATTTCCACATGTATTACCAGGACCAAAACCCTTGTTCATGATCATATGGTTAAAACAAGTGAAACCACATTCTAAGAGTTAACCTAATTTTGAGCTGAAAAATGGGACTTAGCTCATTACACTGAATTTTTATTTAATGGCTCATTAAAACACCTCTTATGAAGTAGATAACTTTTCAAAAAAAAGCCTCGAGTGCAATAAGATTGGCTTCTAATTATTTACCAGTCATGTGAATTTCATCTACTTCACTTTCATCATTATTTAAAAATAGATAAACATTATCCTTTTGTTATACATTGAATACTTTAATGTACCTTTCTCTCACCTCAGATATAAAAGTTAATTTACATGTAGTCTGATTAGATGCTAATTTTGCACTGGGAACAATAATAATCCTATGCCAATCTTATCTCGTCTCTCCCCTTCCCCCCACGTTTACATGCACAAAATACACCTGGGTGCAAAATTTTCATGTACATGAAAGGTGAAGATAACGAACTGATTAATCTCATAACTCCTATAAGCAATACAAAATAGATAGTTGGGCAAACACGGACCCCTGGACACACCAGAGGTGGGATCATGTGCCTAGGAGTAGGCATCCCCTGTCGACCGGTCACATCCGCCGTAAGCCCTATATCTTAATCAGGTAAACGGAGTTATCCGTAGTCAAAATCAGTGTGCCAAGAACGGTCTAACATTCGGTATGAATCACGCCAGACAGCATTTGACCCAATTATAGGTTTTATTGGTAAATTTGCGAAATGCTGACCTTAAACGAGACTGTTGAAACCCCTGTACCATCAACTTGTTTGTCAGTACGAGGAGCTTGCCTAGATTTAAAAACTGACCATACCAGAACAAGCTCTTGCCTATCGAATCAGTTGAGAGGTATAAACATCATATGGAGGTGATAATGGAATATTGCTACATAAATATAGGAAGTTGACGACGGAGAAGTTGAAATCATCCTGTTTGTCATAGTTGAGTTGTTAGTTTGCTGTTAATATCTACTGTCAATAAAATATCTTAAGTATGAAGCTGAAGTGGACGACTTTGTGGTGTCTTTTACTTCAAGTTCACCAGGATATATTGGATCGACATATGAATGAAAAGTATTATTGTTAATAGATAATACATCGTCAATATATCTAAATGTCGAATTGAAGGCCACAGCAGAGATTTTTTCTTCTCGCGTACTGGTTTTGAATAAATTCTGCTTCATATGAATATAAAAACAGGTCAGCTAACAAAGGAGTACAATTCGTGCTCATGGAAATTCCAACAGGTCGTTCACCAAAGACCACGAAGATGTTGTCAATGAGGAACACTAGCATATTTTTTTAAAATTTCAACTTTAGAGTACTTGTGCGTGGATCAGAGTGGTGTTTAACAAAATATATTTTTGGATGACTGATCACTAGATATGAATATTTCCGTTTTCCATTTTTGTTGAAGAAGCAACTGTCTTATGATGTCAAAAAGTCTAGTCTTTGATTTATCTTAAAGTGTTGAAAAGTCGTACGTTTTGATGTGGATTTGAGAAAAGTTTTGCGATTTCAAGTTACTAAAAGTTCTTTAGAATCCACATTTGATTTACAACACTTCCAGCATATGTACATGTAATGGCACAGCAAGTTTGAAGTTTCTCCTTCAAAGCTGTTAATTTTTTCGTGAGGAGCAAAGATAGGGGCTTGGTAGAGCATTTGCTGGATCCAGCAATGCATAGATTTTTTGTAAGGGTTTTGATGTAGTTTAGCCATCTAGTATAGGTACTGTAATTCATATTCATTCAACCCATTGACTGGGATAGTAAATGTGTCTAACATTAAAGCATGGTTTTGAAGAATTTCATCTTTTGAAAGGGCAGTTGGAATTCAAGTACAATTACCAAAAGTGGAATTAATGCCGAATTCGTTTAAAATACAAATGTAATAATGAGCCTTACAAAGACAATGTTGTTACAAGCTTTGTCAGCTGGAACCAAAACATATTCCTCATGTAACCCATCTAATTCTTTTATCACTTCTGGTTTACTAAACACAGAAGGATAGATGGTATGTACTTTTGTTTTAATATGTCTAATGCGGGATTTTAATATTCCTCTTATACTTTTAATCCATTCTGACAATGTATCAAGTTCTTCTTTTTCATATTTAGCCCATCCTCTGGCATAACCTTTGACAGAATTCATAATAGAGATGAATTAAGTTCTGTTGCCAATTGAAAGACCGAGGTTCTCTGTACTTAGGACCTTTTAGAATAAGTTATTTGAGGTCCCCATTTTCAACTATACCAACATCATTAGTAATGACATGTCCAGCTGGACTATAGTTGAAAGAAGATGAAGAAAAAGAACACGTAGGTGGATTAAGTATACATGTAAGATGGTCTATACTAGGCACTGCAAAGTTTGTTTATAATTAGAAAGTTTGGATGTAACACATAAAATTATTTGTACATCACGTGTAATAAGCAGATAGGTAGTGGGGCTATAACTGAAATGCTCTGAAAACTATAAATCTAGGAGGTTAACCATGATTTCGTTTTATGTAATTATTTTGTCATACGCTTTGGCTTTGCTATATACAATAAATCCTGGTTATTTGCCCTAACTGGTTGGTTTACTTTAGACAGTTGAGAGATGAAGGAAATTAATCTAGTTTGATACACTTAATGAAGTCACTGTTTAAGTTACATTTTATTTCATGACATACATAACACTACATTTGACTACAAGCACTGTTTACCACTTTGAATACTTTGGAATTTTCAAAATCATTGTGTCACTCATTAGGTATAAAAATGACTAGATATTTAAGAGGTTACATTTAACAAACACTAATTATATATTAACAATACGATACAATAAACTTTACAATGAGAATTTTTAAATTGTAGACATTGGCCGATACAAAAATTTAATATTAAATTGCTGGAAAATGAAAAGTGTTTGTCTCTACATCTGAAATTAAACACATTTTTGGGATGAAGATAAAATAACATACCTAAATCCTTCTTGGGAGAGGGTAATGATAAATTTAATCAAATGGTAACAAAATTAAGGTTTTACCGAGTACAGAATTTCAAATTTCAAATGAGAGCAGTCTCACATTACTCAAAAATGCACATCACTCAGAGTGACATAAATACCACATATATACAAAAATAATTATGACTATCCAACAAATTGCATTGCAAAAAAATGAACATGAATTATCTCCCCTTGAATCTGTTACTCCACCATACCAATGCGTTCAAAATGTGTTACATCACCAAGAATCAACTGATACAAATGTATCAGGGCAGGTACATTAATATTAATATAAAAAGTCAACACCATGCATTTGGAAATGAAACCTTGCTCTAGTGTGCCGACTGTACATTTACAATGACAATTATATCTTGATGCTTGTAGTAAGCATGTCAAATCCACAAGACATATGAAAACAACTGCTCAAACCATATGCTTCTTCATTTAAACTTCGGACTCATTCTGAGAAAGAAAACTGTCAAAATTAAGATTAATTCATGAGAATACCAATTCTAAACAAATTTAACAATCCCAGATTTTGTAGTATATCCTAAAATTGTACACTCATGTCAACTTACGGTGTTCATTATGCTTGTTACTGTGAAGTACTATAAATATGATTACAAGAAAAAAATGTTTTAGATTTTTCAAGGTCTGTATTTGCCTGAAAAGTTTACCTAAATATTTCACATTTTGTTTGATTAACTGAATATTCTATGTTACACAAATTATTTCGAGGCAACCAAGAAATATTCTGGGTTCAGAAAAATTAGTTTAAAACAGTATCACCCTACCTATAATACAACAAGAAATCTATCTGTTTGCAGAAATCAGATCTTATAGTTTACTGATCTGCTATATACAATATAGGTCTGATTTTTAAACTCAGATAGAGAAAAAAATGCACAGAAATATTCCGAATAGTGGACAAAAATAAGATATGTCTTCACAGGTATTTAGAACAAGGAATGTAAATCATGGAGTTCTACCTTTCAAAGATCATTTAAGGAAGTAAAATATCATTGCTTCCTTGAAATAGATTATGAAATGAAATACTTCCCACTAGAACTAGCATGACACATCAACCACAATAGAGCATGCACTGGCAACATATCTTGTTTTCATCAAACTATATGGGATTTTTGAGAGACTAAATATTCCACTTCTAAGTTTGACATGAACACATACATTCACACTTTTAAAGCATAAAAACATAGATGGATTAAAGATTGTGGCATATTAAAAGCATTCCGAGGATGGAGTTAGACCTTCATGATTCCTCAAGGTAACCCAGTCCAAAAAAATATATATATAAAAAGAGCACTCACTGAGCTCATAAACCCTCACAAGAGTGCTTGTCAAAAAATTGTTGATTTGCTTTGGGAGTTATGATTAGAATTTCTCAGAAACAAGAAAGTATGTCCACTGATCAAAATCTGTATGCTTGGAATGTCACAGAGAACAAGGCGGAACATGATGGTGTGTCTGTATAAGGTGAGGGGAGACTGGATCAACCGGACACTACCACCACATTGTTTTCTACTCCTTCATTTGCAGATTTGGTTGGCTGAAAGTAAAGCAAGAACAAAGGTCACACTGCTCGTCCAATATATTCAGAAATGCAGATTAACATCTATATCAACCAAAAATGGTCAAAAATGGCTTTCACAATGTTCTTTTGGTACTTTCTACAATATCAAAGAGTATATACTACAAGAGGCCCACAGGCCTTATCAGTCACCTGAGCATTAGTTAAAAGTATCACCAGCCCCAAGGGCTATGAAATCTATAATAATTTCCTGTTCTGCATATCTAAGCTAAATTCTAACACTGTAAAAGTGGTTGTTGACATTGGGGGTTAAGTACGCATTTTTCCACATCCAACATTACGCTTTGGGGGAAAAGTATGTGGTAATTGAAAATAATATATATTATACAGACCCTGAAGCGTACTACTACACCAGTCGAATGGTGAATGAATGCTGAACTGTTTGGGAATGAACAGTTTTCAAATATATATGGAAGAAGAGAAGATTTAATACATGTTCCCTGTCATAGGACCTGAAATTCTGACCGAGGGGCCATGAATTTCACAATTTATATTCCTCTTATCCTTGAGATGCTTCACATAATAAATTGTATTACAATTGGCCATGTAGTTTTCAAGAAGAAGTTGAAAATGTAGAATTGTTAACGGAGAAGACCAATGACGAAAACTAATGGCAATTACTCACCTGGGTGATTCAGGTGACCTAAAAATACTGTAAGTACAGGAAAGACATCTTTTAGGGTTCCATTGTCCCAGCTGTTATTGGCTATAACCTTAATAGTAACATCTTTGTCACAGTCACAACCAATAAACAAGCTCGACACATGGATCCACTGGTCAAATGCTTTTCACTGCATTATCTGAAGAAGATCTGCAAACTACGTTTATACACATTTATCATGCATACATTTCAAAATTGCTAGAGTAGCAAGGTAAAAAAAATAAATAAGGAATTGACATGAAAAATTTGGGCCTTCTTTAGGATTTCCCCTTAAATTCAACATATTTTTAGGAAGTTTTAGCAAAACTAAAAAAAAAAATTTTAGGATTTTTTAAAGGATTTTTAGGGTCTGTATTAACAAAATTAAGTCTTTCAAATGATAAAGACAATAATAACTATGATAATTTTAGCCTCACCCTGGAACCAAAACCCCATTCCTGGGATCATGAAATTTACAATTTTGGTAAAGGGCTACCTGCTCCTTCTAAATATCTATAGTGTTTCAATTTAGTACCAATAGCATTAATGAAGATGTTAGTGAAATGTTTCACAAACACTATATGCCAAGTTGGGGCCCAGCCTGAATCATGAAATTCATAATTTTGGTAGAGACCTTCTTTCTCTACATGACTATGCATTTAGTTTTTCTTCCAATTGTGCACTTGTAGAGAAGATTTTTGAAAACTGGTTAATTTATAGTGCAGTTTTTACCTGCTCCTGAGGGGCAGGAGTCCTGAAATTTACATTTATGTCCCCCTTATTGTCCTAAAGATACTTATAGTAGTTATCAAGAAGAAGTTAAAAAATGTTCAACTGTTAATGCATGACGACGGATGCAGACCAATAGCAATAGGTCACCTGAGTGACTCAGGTGACCTATAAATGATAGTTGTAGGAAGATTTTGTTAACCATCAAATTGAAGGTAGATTTCACCCTAATATAATCTGAGAACAAAATAATTACCAGATCCGAGCTAACTATCCACTTATCATCCACAATAAATTTGAAGACATACTCTCCCTTGGGCAGATCAATCATGGTCCGGAACACATTATCCCCACTGTAAAAACAATGAACAAAATTACAAATCAAGCAAGTCTATGCAAGAGTTATCTTTCTTTAAACATAAGCACTATGGAGCGCCAAATCAACATAAACCCAAATATACTACCATTAATTATTTCAAGATATCATTGATTCAATTATTGCCTGCAATAATTGAATTGATGTGTACATATCAATTCAATTGATGAGTGCAATGTGGTGGAATTTTTCCTCCCAAATGATTCAATTGAAGGTAATCTTTCATTATTTATACAATATGATTTGTAAATGGAATTAAGTGCACATCAATTCTTTTAAAGAAAGCAACAATTCAATTAAAGAGATCATTAATACAATTGTGGAATTGTCGAATACCACTTTATCTTAGAAAGTAAATCTCGATCCACTTTACAGAAAGAATTTTTGGCTCCTAGATATTGTCATGTACCAACTCCTAGATATTGTCATGTACCAAATACACTGAAAATAAAATAAATGACAACATCAAACTTTAAAAACATTAAAAAACAACATGTATATTTATTTTTAAAATCCAGGAGTAAGTCTGCTGTCCTCCCTAACACAGTTCTCTTCGTATACATTATGCCCTCCATTTTTATTTTGTGCTAATGAACACGAATGTATGAACATGAATATATGAACACAAATGTATGAACATGAATGTATGAACATGAAATGAATGTATGAACATGAATGTATGAAAATGAATGTATGAACATGAATGTATGAACACGAATGTATGAACACGAATGTATGCACGAATGTATGAACACGAATGTATGAACATGAATGTATGAACATGAATGTCAAACTTCCACCAGAGTTCGTTTGCTCACAAACCAAACTCTTCCACTTAGGCATTATGGGATAGCAATTTCTTAGGCCGCGTATACTGTGACGTCACTGTAGAATGACGAAAAAACATAACGTCAAACGTAACCAACTTTCAAAACAAGAACGTAAACATCAAATTCATTACTTTACACAATAATTTGAACAGAGTATCCCTACTTTTTAATGATCTTTTGATCATTTTATGTTTAAAATAAAATCCATACTTTTATATTAATGCTTTTAATATTAATATCTTCAGACTTTTAACTGCGAACTATACTTCTTTAGTGTAATTTGTCTGCGTGATAATCGCGGACTCACAATATACAAATCTGTATATTGTGGTGCGTCACATAGGAGAGGTCTATTCGTAGGCACTGTGACGTAATGAGGCCTCGACGGGGAGTTTGCATGAATGTATGAAAATGAATGTATGAACACGAATGTATGAACATGAAATGAATGTATGAACATGAATGTATGAAAATGAATGTATGAACACGAATGTATAAACATGAATGTATGAACACAAATGTATGAACACGAATGTATGAACATGAAATGAATGTATGAACATGAATGTATGAACATGAAATGAATGTATGAAAATGAATGTATGAAAATGAATGTATGAACATGAATGTATGAACATGAAATGAATGTATGAACATGAATGTATGAACACGAATGTATGAACACGAATGTATGAACATGAAATGAATGTATGAACATGAATGTATGAACATGAAATGAATGTATGAAAATGAATGTATGAACACGAATGTATGAACATGAATGTATGAACATGAAATGAATGTATGAACATGAATGTATGAACATGAATGTATGAACATGAAATGAATGTATGAACATGAATATGAACACGAATGTATGAACATGAATGTATGAACATGAAATGAATGTATGAACATGAATGTATGAACATGAAATGAATGTATGAACATGAATGTATGAACATGAATGTATGAACATGAATGTATGAACATGAAATGAATGTATGAACATGAATGTATGAACACGAATGTATGAACATGAATGTATGAACATGAAATGAATGTATGAACATGAATGTATGAACATGAATGTATGAACATGAATGTATGAACATGAAATGAATGTATGAACATGAATGTATGAACATGAATGTATGAACATGAATGTATGAACACGAATGTATGAACATGAATGTATGAACATGAATGTATGAACATGCATATATATGTGCATGGATAACATGTAGTTATATATCCTTGGCAATATTATTTAAATAATAACTTAATATACATTCATGTACCATTGTATGAATAGTATGAGTGAATAAATAAATTGTACTACAGTTGAATTAATGATGAGATGATTCAATCATTGTGCACATTATTGTCTTAAAATTGATGTGCAGAATATTTAAATTGAAGAGAGCAAAAATTAAATTACCGCATACCTTAACTGAATTGATGCACAAATTAATTGAATTATCAATCTCTTCAAATAGCACACATCATTCAATTGTTGATATCATTAAGTCCTGAAAAGAGCTACAATTCAATCATTGCATGCATCAATTCAGCAAAATAATTAATGCTATCAACAATTAAGAATAATGCAAGCAATAATTCAGAATTGAAAATCATTAATTATTTGAGGAGCTCTTCAATTCAATTGTTGCATACATCAAATGAATTGATATCTTCAAATAATGAAAATATCTTCAGTTATTTGAGTTCAATGTTAATTTGAAGCTCCATAAGTTACAGGTTTTCTAAAACCTCTTCCATCTTACTTTTTCTCTAAAGGCACTTCCTCCTTCCAATCATTGAATGAACCTGACACTTTAACAGTCTCTCCATCACCTTCCCATCGGAATTCTGTGGCAAACTTCTGACTCTTAAAATTAAAACATTACACATACAGGAATTTGTACTCACACTAAAATGCATCCGATTACAAATTGGAGACTGCTTCATTTAACAAACACATCATTCAATATCAGTACATGTATATATGTATCATTAGATGAGGTCAATACAAGGGTTTATCGACCTGCAAAGCCAAAGTCTTATTTCAATATAAGTTTCTCAGGACAATGAATCTTCCATCACAAATTGGCCTCTTAAAAATCTGCACAATTTTTAAATACTATGGTTCACTTTCAAAGTGTTTGTTAAACAAATACTGCATCTATCACATATTACTTTCAAATGAGACATTTTACAAACTCTTTATTTCTGATTTTTTCAGTGAGGCAGTCAGTGAAGACTTGTTTATTTATTTTTAGAAACACCAAGTCAGGAAATGCTCTCTCATATGCCTTCTACAAGTACCTATCTCATGATATCTAAAATATTCCATTAGTAATATGTTGTAACAGCTGCATTACATTTTCTCCCATACCTCATCATTTTCCACTCCATTTTGCACGGGTTCCTCAGTCTCAGCTGGTGGGGGTTCCTTTAAAAATAATTTAATACAATGAAGATTGTTCTGGTTAAATTCTTATTCACAAATATATAATTGTTTAATGTTCTATTAAGAATACTTCCTTAATACAATTTGTCAAATGAAAGATCAACTTTCAACACTGTATTTTTTATCCCTGCCCCTTCCTATCTCTAACACTGTATTTTTTTTTATCCCTGCCCCTTCCTATCTCTAACACTGTATTTTTTATCCCTGCCCCTTCCTATCTCTAACACTGTATTTTTTATCTCTGCCCCTTCCCATCTCTAACACTGTATTTTTTATCCCTGCCCCTTCCTATCTCTAATACTATATTTTTTATCCCTGCCCCTTCCCATCTCTAACACTGTATTTTTTTTTATCCCTGCCCCTTCCTATCTCTAACACTGTATTTTTTATCCCTGCCCCTTCCTATCTCTAACACTGTATTTTTTTTTTTATCTCTGCCCCTTCCTATCTCCAACACTGTATTTTTTATCCCTGCCCCTTCCCATCTCTAACACTGTATTTTTTATCCCTGCCCCTTCCTATCTCTAACACTGTATTTTTTATCTCTGCCCCTTCCTATCTCTAACACTGTATTTTTTATCCCTGCCCCTTCCCATCTCTAACACTGTATTTTTTATCTCTGCCCCTTCCTATCTCTAACACTGTATCTTTTATCCCTGCCCCTTCCTATCTCTAACACTGTATTTTTTATCCCTGCCCCTTCCCATCTCTAACACTGTATGTGATTCACACCCATTGGCATCCCATCTCTAACACAAAGTTTGACCCACACTCCTTCCCACCTCTAACACTATGTTTGACCCCTGCCCCTCCAATCTCTAACACTATGATTCACATCCCTTAGCTTCCCACCTCTAACACTGTTTGATCCACACCCCTTCCAATCTTAAACACTGTATGTGATTCACACCCTCTTGGCTTCCCATCTTTAACACTATGTTTGATCCCTGCCCCTTCCCACTTCTAACACTATGTTTGATCCACACCCCTTTCTACTTCTAACACTGTATGTGATCCATGCGGCGATGCCCCTTCCTATCTCTAACACAAACTCCCCGTCGAGGCCTCATTACGTCACCTACGAATAGACCTCTCCTATGTGACGCAGTACAATATACAGATTTGCATATTGTGAGTCCGCGATTATCACGCAGGCAAATAACACTAAAGAAGTAGTTCGTAGTTAAAAGTTTGAAGATATTAACATTAAGAGCATTTATATAAAAGTATGGATTTTATTTTAAACATAAAATGATCAAAAGATGATTAAAAAGTAGGGAGACTTCTGTTCAGTAATGAACTTGATGTTTACGTTCTTGTTTTGGAAGTTGTTTACGTTTGACGTTATGTTTTTCGTCATTCTATGGTGACGTCACACAGTATATGCGGTCTAAGAAATCGCTATCCCATAATGCCTAACTGGAAGAGTTTGGTTTGTGAGCAAATGAACTCTGGCGGAAGTTTGATCTCTAACACTATGCTTGATACACGCCCCTTCCTACCTCTAACATTGTAATTGATCATACCCCTTCTTCAAATACAATCCTACAAATAGCTATTGTTGCATCAATCAAAGCAAGGTCTTGGACAAATCCAAAAATCACTTTGTCATAAAAAACGGCAATAGTTGTGTGTAGCAACTGTGTACAGTGTATGTGTGTGTGATCCCTGCCCCTTTCCACCTATAACAATGTGTGTGTATTTATGGCCTTTCCCACCCCTATGTGTTTCATCCCCACCTCCAACACTGTAAGCATGATCCACACTCCTTCTCACCTTTAACAGTGTGTTTGTGATCACTTCTAACACTGTATAATATGTATGTGTGATTCTAACCTCTAGCACTGTGTGTTTGATCCACTCTACTTCTCACCTTTGCATGCAACACTGATTTCCTGCAACCTTCCCATATCTAATTCTGTATGTGCTTAATAAGATCCTTAATAGAATCCTTAATAGGATTCATATTTTGGCTAGAAAGCACTATAATTTGTTATTAACTATGCCTCAGACAATTTCCAGATACAATATCAAATCAACATTACCCAAAAATATATCTATTTGTAATTAGTAAAAACAAATAAATAGATTTTGATAGATATGAGAGACATATCAACTTGGTTGATTTAAAAGAGGGATCCCCATCAAAATGACATAAAGAGTGCTTCAAAACAGTCATGCAATTAAAGATGTTCATCTTAAAGGGGCATGGACATGATTTGAGCTGAAAATTTTCAAATTTTATTTTTCCATTTTTTAATGTTTAGAATGCTTAACTGGAGTATTTCTAATGCTCAGCAAAAATTTGAATGTCAGTTGTCGAGGTACATAGGAGATACAGAGCTCACAATTCATTGTTATGTAAACAAGGCTTGTGCCATGTTTTTGTTTACATAGGTTAAATATACTAGTAAAAGTTTTGTTTAAAGCAGAATTTTTTTCAATTTACAAGTTAATTATGAACACAATTAAATAGTTTCTAGCATTTGGCACATCTCATTTTGTTTTAAACATGCTATTTTCTATTAAGCAATCTATATGTAAACAAAAATATGGCACAAGCTCACTAGTACCGGTAACTCAACAACTGATATTCAGATTTTGATTGACTATGAAAAATACCTTAATTAAGCATTCTAAACCTTAACAAGAGGCCCATGGGCCTAGAATCGCTCTTCTGATACATTGTAGAACAGGCAAAAATTCTCACTAACAAAGATTCATCAATTAACAAAGTTTGATGATGTTAAGTCAAATAATACCTGAAAATTTAAATGTAACTGTCCAAAAGTAGGTCAAGGTGACCTACTTTTGGTCGACACACTAAAGACTCAAGATGCATCAACTGACAAGTCAAATAGTATTCAAATATAGCCGTCAAATTCCAAAAGAAGGCCACAGTGACCTACTTTTTGGTCGACATACTCCAAAGACTCAAGACCCATCAACCGACAAAGTTTGATGATTGTAAGTCAAATAGTATCTGAAATATTCAGATATAAACGTCAAATTCCAAAAGTAGGTCACAGTGACCTACTTTTTGGTCGACACCCTCTGAAGACTCAAGACCCATCAACCGACAAAGTTTGATGATTGTAAGTCAAATAGTATCGGAAATATTCAAATATAGCCGTCAAAATCCAAAAATAGGTCACGGTGACCTACATTTTAGTCAACACACTCTGAAGACTCAACATGCATCAACTGACAAAGTTTGATAATTGTAAGTCAAATAGTATCTGAAATATCAAAGATATAGCCGTCAAATTCCAAAAGTAGGTCAAGGTGACCTACTTTTTGGTCAACAAACTATGAAGACTCAAGATGCATCAACTGACAAAGTTTGATGACCCTAGCTTTCATAGTGTCCAAAATATGCATCTAAAATTGAAAATGTGAAATTTGAATGTCAGCAAAATTCAAAAAGTAGGTCACTATGAACTACTTTTTTCTAATAAATATGTTTTGAGGCCTCCAGATGCATCAACTTACAAGGTTTGATGATTCTAAACCTCTCTGTATCTGAAATAACAACCTAAAATATATTCATAAATGATTAGCCATAAAATTCAGAAAGTAGGTCATGGTGACATACTTTTCAAATGACGCAGTTCAAGGTCCCATGATCCATCAACTGAAAACTTTTGATGATCAGAGGCTCAAAAGTGTCCAAGATATGCATCAAAATCCATTTAACAATAATTACCTGCGAAATTCAAAAAGTAGGTCACCATGACCTACTTTTGAGAAAACATGATATTAGGTCCTAAGATGCATCAACTGACAAAATTTGATGATCCTAGTCCTTATACTAAGCAAAATATCAAAGTTTTAACAAAACCAAAACAAAATTTAAGGTCAACTTTGAAGTGACCTTGAGACCACACCCTTTGCCCCAGGATGATGCCTTAAACAATTTTTTATCTACAACCTATCCTCATCCTTATGCATAAGTTTGGTGATAAGATGCCCAGTGGTTCTTGAGAAGAAGATTTTTTAGCAACCACTACTTTTGTTTGCATTTTCCTAATTATCTCCCCTTGTTAAAGGGTCACAACCCTAGTTTTAGTACAAATGAAAGCCCTTGGGCCAAGGATACCCTTTGACAAATTTGACAAAAATTGGCCAAGGGGTTCCTGAGATATAGCACTTTTTCCAAAAAGTTGACGCACACCGCACGCCAGACATATGGCCATATGATTAGCTCTTTGAGCCTTTGGCTCAGAAGAGCTAAAAATGGAAAAACAGAATTTGAAAAATTTCTGCTCAAATTGTGTCCATGTCCCTTTAAGATTCTAAATCATCTTTATATTTGCCAAATTCATGAGAGAAAAATCTACCAAATGGCATTACTACAATACTTCATATGGAATTTATTTTTGTTCCCATTTTAGCAAAAGAGGGAAATATCAATTTAGGTCTGTTCATCTGTCTATTCATTCATCTCTCTGTAATACTTCCATTTATGGATAACATCTCAAAAAATCTATGACCAAAGGATGACCCCCTATTGTTTAGTTTGCGTGCATTTTTTTTTTCCATCAGAAGGTCCAAACTCAAGGTAACTGAATCTACATATAGTGACTGAATCATTTTATATACTACATGCATGAATTTAAAGGGAAAGGCAATCCTAACCACATTGTTGCTTTTATGAATAAAGTAATTGTTACTGATATCATGAATGACAGTCTTTAACAAGGTCTTGCTTAACGAGTAAATCGATATTAATATATCATATATTTTGAATTACCCGCCACAAAGAGAGCGGCCATTGAAGTTTAATTTATGATGTCACATCGTCGGTTCCGGTTTATTTCATCAGCAGCACTGTAAACATGACAAGTAAGTCACGAACAGTGAAGTTTGGAGCTGTATAGATTTGAGCCTGTTCTTTCACAAGAGGAAATTGAGAAAAGAAGATGTTCAGTCGAGTCACAGACCTGTGAGGCAGACGATACACATTTCTTAATACAAATGTCTCAAACCTCAACTTATCATCACACAAATGATGGATCCATAGTCTTATCTTTTCAGATGACTTGGTTGGGTCAGGATTTTGAAAAGAAAAAAACCCACAACTTTTTTTCACATCCCTCCTTTGCATTAGTGCAATTTACAGCTTGACACAGGAAGGTAGGGCTGAAATGATTCACCGAAATATCGATATTGTTCAATATAAACTTTCAATTCAATGTTCGATTCACTGCCTCGATCTTCGGTTCGATACATTTTTAAAAATTGGATTTGGTAAAATGCATCCCATGCAAACTGTACTTATCATTTTTACAAGGGGCAAATTGGCATTGGATAATGGTCAGAGCTGTTGTTAGCCTCGAGTTTGACAAACTGAATCAGTTTAAACCATGAAGCCAACACTGACATCTTATCGTTCAATGGTTTGGAAACATTTTGCTTTTGAAATTGTAAATGTGAATCTTTCTAAAGAAAATTATTTATTGATTTCTTCTGTAAAATGTATCGTATTGAATCTTGGTACGAGTATTGAAATACATATTGTATTGGGAAATGGACATATCGTTTCAGCCCTAAAGGAAGGCATCAACCTATTTATTCGTAAAATCTACCACATCTTTGATGATCTTAGAATCTCATCAAAATCGGAACAGACGGTGTGACGTCAAAATTATTGATTTTTGTGGTCTTGAATACAAAACAGTTCCACATCATGGCAGCCTCTATAGATGGCGGGAATTTCAATTTTTAACGTTTTCAAATTAGTACTGAAGCTTATCTAGAACATATATCAACAGAATAGTATGACAAATTTTTATCATATAATTAATCCTATCATTTATCATTCATGTAAAAATATTTTGGGTTGCCATGACTTATAATAAAACCTACTATTGTTTTCAGGTCAAAAGGTTAAGGTCTCTGGTGTTTACAGTGAGAGATATCAATAAACGTTTTAAGATTCAGCAATGAAATGATATATACAGGTTCTCTATCACAAAAGGACTACCACTATCTATTTAGAGATCAAAAGGTCAAAGTTCAAGGTCACCAGCTTACATAAGGTAACTGGATTTCTTATGATGTAATTTAGTACCGATACTTTGCAAGGAAAATCTTAGTAAAATGTTTCCCATTTTTTAAAAATAAAAAGCATATACTATAGTATCAAATATAATTAAAAGAGGAGGATATTTTACTGAATTTGTTAGAAACACACTTTATCAGCCTTGATCTCTCTTTACCATGGATCTGATACAATGTCACCCCACATCAGAAAATATAAAGCCCTACTTTAGCATCCATATAGCATAGCAATGATAGTGTTAATTCATGATTGCATGAAACAGCCCATTTTCTGATAGCTCTTGATGATCAATTAGAAATAAATACACATACAGTAAATGACAGGAGGAACTGCTTCTCTGATGTATCAGTCACTGAAAGTGAAAGAAAAGGAAACGAACACCTACGCAGACCTCCTTAGGAGCCTCTATCTCCTGTGATTCCTCTGCAGCGGGTTCCTCCTCCTTAGTTTCCTCCTGAGGGGTTTGCTCTGGTTCATCTGGCTTAGGCGTCTCGTCTGACTTAGGCGTCTCGTCTGGCTTAGGCGTCTCTTCTGACTTAGTCGTCTCGTCTGACTTAGGCGTCTCTTCTGACTTAGGTGTCTCGTCTGGCTTAGGCGTCTCTTCTGACTTAGGTGTCTCGTCTGGCTTAGGCGTTTCATCTGGTTTGGGAGTTTCATCTGGTTTGGGTGTATCCTCACTGGGTTCCTCTTTAGATTCTGACTCTTGTTCCTGTCAAAATTACACTGGGTTTTTCTTAGCATGTCAGGATATCTATTTCATATACAATGTATATGTATCTAAAGACTCCATGTTTTGTAAATCTGGTAAAGTCCATATAGAAATGGCTAGTATGAAATATATTCATTTTATATTATTGACGAATTCATCTCTATATTCAAGCATATTTTTCTCAATAATTTTACCATTAATATGAATTTTAATATCATAATTATTAAATGAAATTCAATAAAATTTTAGTCGGAATTTTAAAAAAAGAATAAATGGTGGTATTTGTAAAGAAATATAGTGGTATTATTCATGTTCCATTACTACACTGATAGGTGTAGTGTTTTTTATGTCAAGTTTTTGCAGTTAAATAGAATCTGGCAAAAGAAATTAATATTTCAGCATTGCATATGAAAATGTGCAAAAGTGAGAAGAAATAAAGAAAATAGAGTTATTGAAATTTTCTAGATAAGGCTTAATAAATTTGATAGCCAAAGAATGCATAATAAACCTGATGCACATAGAAGGCAGACGATTTTAAGGGATTGTTTGAATTTAACTTTTCACCCACATCTTTGCCAGAACATGCACTTTGTCGTCACCCTGTTGTATTGAGATATCAAGTTAAACGTTTGCAGGAAATAAAAATAAAGATTACACTGACAAAAAAGGTAGAAAAATAACTATAATCAACATTTATGATCTGCACTACTCCTGCACTAGAGTATTTCATGAACAAAATTTGAAGATAACTTGATCTGCACACTACAACAACCTCCCCAAAACCAGTTCACCGAACTGGAAAAACTCTGGCTCTGTACCAAAATTTAAGGCAACCAAGTGCTTTGGCTATCCATTCCAATGGATCTGGATCTGCTTTCAACAGTGGTCTCTGTCAAGCTTCTCCTCGGCATTTGATTGTATTGTTTGGTTCAGTTTGGTCACATTTTGGTTCAGGGTTAGAATATGAGGTAGGTCTGGTTTTGGTGATTGCACTGCTGGTTCATTTGAGTCGTATGGTATAACTTCTGCTTCACTATCTTGATTTAAAGAATTAGGTCGACCTTGACTTACCTCTGGAATTTTCTCATTGACAACCTCCTCCTGTGTTTCTTCAACTTCTCCAGAGGTGGGTTTCTCAACTGTTTCCTCTGGTTGCATTTCACATTCTTTTTCAACCTCCTCAGATTTTTCCTCAACTGATTCTGAATGTTGCTCTTGAGCATCTGTTGCCCTCTCTGTCATTAATTCCTCAGTTTTTTCACCATTACATGGTTCTTTTTCAACCTCCTCAGATTTTTCCTCAACTGATTCTGAACATTGCTCTTGAGCATCTGTTGCCTTCTCTGCAACTACTTTTTCAGTTTCATCACTGTTATATGGTTCTGTTTTAATCTCCTCAGAATTTTCCTCAACTGATTCTGAACATTGCTCTTGAGCATTTGTTGTTTCCTCTAGGACTACTTTCTCTGTTTCTTGAACTTGTGTTTTACATGCATCTTCAACTGCCTCTGGAACCCCTTCTTGAACTGAAATTTTGGGTTGGTTCTCTGCCTCTTCAATGGGTTTTTCTTCCTTAGATTTTAAAGGTTGTAAAGGTTGTTCATTTTGAGCAGCTGTAGGTTCTTCTGACACTACATTAACCTGTTCATTAGGATCCTCAGCGTTTTCTGCAGGTGATTCTGTAAGTTTTTCTTGTAATTCTCCAATAGGTTTTTTATCCTCATTAGGTTTTTTATCCTGAGATGGTCTTTCTTCTGACTCTGCCTCTTTTGATTCTAGAGACTTCTCTTCAACTACTTCCTTTGATTCATCCCTGTTTGTTGTTGGTTGTGTATCTAGATCTTCTTCTTCTGGTTGAGCAAGTGGAGGAATGGGATCTGCAGCACTGTCATTAGGTTTACACTGCTCAGTTACTCTTCCTTCTGTTGTCTTAGAAGACTGATCCACAGGCTGTGCAGTTTTTTTATCTGGGTTGGCTGCCTCTTCCTTTGTTTCATTTTGACTGTCAGATTTTTCTTTGCTAGGAGACTTTTTAGTCTCAGTGTCTTGTGATTCCTTAGCTTCCCCTACCTTTTCCTCAGATTTGGTATCATAACTTTTTTCAATTTTTTGCTCACTACTCTTTTCCTCTGTGTTATCAGTGCTAGTATTTTTTGGCGATTTTTCACTTGCATCTTCTTCTGCTTTTTCTCCTGCTTCCTGACAGAAATATACAGACAATGGGTTGACAAACATACACACCAAATACCACAATACACCAAGGACTTTCATTGTCACATATTTCCATGGCAACCGGTTATCAACGCCCAGTGGCACAAGTCCTCCTGATTTCTATAAGTATGGAAAATATTATACCAGTAAGAAATGAACCCCAATTTTAGAAATAAATGATGTCCAAAATTTTGATATTGGGGCAAAATTACTTGTTTATGATTAATAATTTCTTAAATTCATATAGAAACAATTTTGAATAAGCTTCTGTGCTACTTGTTCTTTGAAATATCTACATGTAAGTATATTTTGTTTGAGAATGAAAAGCTCAAGAAATTTTTTTTCAGTTTCCGAAAGCCATTCTTCATACATGCCCATATCAACTTTGATTTTGTTTTCATTACAATTTCTAACAATTATGCAAATATAGCATGTGTCGGTATTTAGTACTTTATTTCAAGGAATGGAAGAGGTTAAGGTACACATTTTTGCTAAGATAAGCACTTAATTTCATGTGTCAAAACTCTGCATATGTCTGGTTTGAAAAAAATTTAAGAAATTCATTCCAATATGTGAAAATGAATACATTTTGATAGAACAGAAATGAAAATCAGCATAAAAAGGATGAGCACCATGGAAATATGCACAAGCACAAAGTCCTTACATACTTCTACCACTCGATGCAAATTAACAGAGATGTATATATTCACAACTACTTATGAGCCACAAGCAACCATTGTCATGCAAAATGAGAGATAAAAATTAAAGATTATTTATATGGGAGAAATAAATGAAATAGGCCTAGAAAGAATGAAATAAATACAAAGATTTTCAATAGTTATTTTAAAAAGTAATATACTTGAATATTCCCTACACACCAATAAATCATAATATTGATATATAGGGTTGAGGCTCTACTGGGTACCTTTGGTTCATCCTCTTTCTTCTCTCCGGCCCCTCCATCACCTGCTTTGTCTTCTTCTTTGTCATTGGATGCCTCCTCTGCAGGTTTGTCTTCTCCTTGTTTGTTGGCTGCCTCTTCCCCTTGTTTCTGTTCTGTTTGCTCATTCGCTGTTTGTTCTTCTTTTTCATCTTTTCCCTTTTTGTTTTTCTTATTTTTTCCCGAAGAATTTCCCATAGTTCTTCCTTTAAGTTTTCTATAAATATACAAAATGAATGATTATTGGACAAAATTTTCTACACATAAATTAGTTGATACATGTACATCTAGTGAAACATCTTCATAACATTGTTAAAATGAAATAGGTACCTGTTTATAATGATGTAAAATAAAAGAGAATGTCGCCATATTGCTGTGTTTGACTCAGACTACAAGATTTGAGAGTTCCAAGGTGCTTGAATTTGTATAAACTTACCGAACAGAGGTCTATAAAAATTCCACTGCACTTTGGAAAGAATTAATACAATGTGATACAGAATTCCCCCCCAAATCTGCCAGCATTCCCATTCAAGCAGATTTATTTGAAATAAATTAGCCTACAGATGTAGAACTATGCAAATAATGCCAAAGAAGTGGGTCACATTTTAAAATCTGGATAAATATATACCTAATAATATCTCATAGATTTGAGGGTCTGTTTAAAAAACGATGATGCGAGTCAGTCTTACAGAGTCTTTCATGGCAAAACATATCTGGCAATAAACTGTTGCATTTAGACTCCAATGAAGTGAGCACAGTGTGGAAGAATTTCCTGATTGCATAATGAAGATGATAAAAAACAGCTTTGAATTGAAGAAAGGTATTTCTTGTGTGTTAAAAAATGAGTTTATACAAGATTCAGGTTCTTTGATGATAAACAAGTTAGCTTGCTGCATGTCTAAAATTTATAGACAACATTTAACAAGTCTGAGCAAATGTTTCCCAGATCCTTCATTGTTTTTACAATGTATTCAAAATGCAACATCTTTTTCTAGTTAAGGGTACTTGAATCCAGACAACAAACATATGTTAGTGTAAACCATTTACACAAATAAACTGATTTTCTTGATGTGTCAAATTGGTAATCAATTCATACAAAAAATTTACACTAGTACTAATACAAAACAATTCATATTCTTATACTAGCTTGCAGATCTTTGACACTACTGCATCAAGGAGGGGGAAAATGTTGTTTCCGGTTGCTATGGAAACCATCTGAGAGATCACACAATTACATAAAGGAAAGTGAAGAGTGTTGCCTTAATAATGTTTTATTCATGTGACATCCCCACATTTTCGCATTCCAGAGATATTGTATGAGAGGTGTTTTTATATTGTGTCTATTTGATTCTTGTAATAATTAACTAAGACTGAATTGGATATATAAGCATGAACTGGATATGACTATCTTTAATTCAAATCTGATTTTCAAAGAAATATAGAAAATTTTTAACTGCATTAGTGATGATGAAACTTTACTTAAAAAGATCAAACTGTGAATTACTTGTAGAAATTCACATAAAATAGCACACCTGTCTTATTTTCTGGCAGATTGCCAAGTTAAGTACACAAGACTGGTCACAATACTGGTATTAGGTAATTACCATGGTAACATTTAGGATTGCCCTGGTGAGGTCATTAGCAGACGGCCAAATTATGGCTGTATCAGATGTTTTTGGAGCAGACGACCCCACACTGAGTCTGGTGTTAAAAACTCTGCAGTTTCCTGATTAATAATTAATCTACTTACATTAATATAATCAAATCCAAGAAATTTTCTTCACCCAAAAATTATTTTTAAGATTGTAGCACATTTACTTTACTTCATCTTCTTTTTCTTATCAAATAAGATATTTCTTATGATGAATGTTATAATTACTGATAAAACAATTCAATTAATTCCCACTGCATATTAGTAATCATGCGCCGTATGTCACTAAAAGGTTCGCAAAAGATGAAAGTATACATGTAACATTTACAAGGTGTATATCATATTATAAGTGTACTGAACTTGATATATCAATTATCACTCATCTGTTACTTCACAACAATATGGACTACAAAATGATTTTAGGATGGATTCTTGTCATAATTAATCTAGATGAATCAGAATTTTAGATATATATGCACCATATGTGCATGTATTTCCTTCAGTTTTAAAATGTGTTGGTCGTAGAGACATTCTTTATTCTTACAGTTTAATATATTAATGCTGATATGGGAGTATGTTTTCTGTGGAATCAGCTATATATATACATTCCAACTGTGTAGTGAAAATTACTATGAGAATAATTAAGCCTTAATTGGCAAAAGAAACAAAGAAAAGAAAATTTGCATGATATATTAATGTAGATACCCATCTGTTACCCATTTTAGATGCCTATAGTTAAACTATAGCTCTTTTTTAAAGGAAAAAATTGGAAATAGTTTTCTCTTTACTTCATCTCATATCATTATATAATATATCATGTGCCTTGTAACATCAGTGCTACTCTAAGAAAAAGTTATAGTGTTCTAAGCTCTAGATTGATTGATAGTTTGTTTTACGACTCGTCAAGAATTTGTCACTCATATTAAGACGTCACCAGTGTAGGTTAAGTACCACAGACCTATGCTTATATAGCACTCAGGGCCGTGGCAGTGAGGGTTCTTTACCGTGTCAATGCCTGCCGCAACACGGGACCTCCGTTTTAAGGTCATATCCTAAAGACCCGTGATTCTCTCTTTTAAATGCCAAGTGTTTGACGAAGGAGCAATCGCTATACCTATCTTAATGTCTTAGGTTTGATGGCCACCATGGCACGAGCAGGGCTTGAACTCGCAACCTCCATGTTATGAAGTGAACGATCGATCAATCTACCACTGAGCTACCACGACCGGTTTAAGCTCTAAAAGTATGACAGAAATAGTTATAAATGTGCACATTTATAATTTTAAAATATCAAAGAAAATTCCAAGATGTGTCTAACGCACATTTATATATACAAATTGCTGTTCATTAATAACTATAAGCTTCAACAGGAATACAGGAAAATATCACAGTATAAAATTTTGAATTCCGATACCTATCATTCCTTTGGTTTTGGACATCTGCATATACATGTATAATGAACTTAATTCATTTTCACTTCACTATATATGTGCAATATATTTACAAAATTATAAATCTATGACAAAATAGTTTTGTTCAGTTTTGTAATGTATTAGATGCATTAGATCAAAATAAAAAAATCATTTTCTCAATCCTTTCATAATTTCTGAAGATCCCATGTCTCCATCAGATCTGGCTCTTAACTAATTCCAGTTTTATGTTCTAAGATCAGGGGTCAAGGTCACTGGAGTCACTTGACCTTGATACTAGTTTGTAGTTCCTATCATCCTCTTGCCATTTTTGAAGATCCCATGTCACTATCAGTCCCAGTTTTAAAGATATACCAGTTTTTATGTTCATGGTCAGAGGTCTAGGTCACTTGACCTTGATACTAATTTGTAGGGCCTAGCTGTCATTCTCTTCTCATTTTTTCTCCATAGAGTTCTATGTTAAACCTCATCCCCATTTGATCCCCCCAAAATATACCCTGAATCTGAAAACAAAAACATTTCTGCGCATCTAGATACATTGGCCTATCATATTCTTGAATATCTAAAACTTATATCAATTGGTCACAGAGAACAATGTCGGACAGTTTTAGGCGCGAGAGTTTAAATGGAAGAATACAGGGCCTCAAGTGAATTTTGGTCCAAAAAATATAGGACATACCTCAGAAATATAGGACATACCTCAGAAATATAGGAATATATAGAGGACAAGAAAAACAAAGAACTTCTGGACTTTTAAGCCTCCTCCTCCACTCACTACACTCTCCTTTTATTTACAAGTTAATTAACAGGAATTACAACTTTCATTGTTTCATTAAAATAATGTCAATTAACAAAATGACACATTTGATTTCTGTCTTACAAATGGTACACCTAGCACTACGATCTGAATTGCCTTTAACACACCATGACTCTAACCTGTGTCCATTGGAATCTAATTCAGTTAACCAGCATTCCTAAAACTTTCTTTTATATTTCTTATTATAGGCATTTTCACACTAAGTCTTGTTAACACTCAACCTGAAACATGACACTTGTTATTATTATTATTTATTATGTTTATTCAGATAAAGGCACGTTAGACAAAGAATAACAATTGACATGACACAATATCACATAAAATAACACATATTCTATAAATAATATCACATTTTGCATTTACAGTCACAGATTGGACTTTAAAATTGTCCCAGCACTAGGCTCACTTAATAAACATAACATAAATACTGCCCTTTATCTTGGATAACCCCAAAAAGCCATGGTTAAATAATCTTAAAGCATCAAGGACTAACTGACTAGTGTAATGAAGAGCATTTAGGTACATGTAATAGTAAAATTGTACTAGGTAACATTGTTTGAATGTGTCACACCTGAAGTAGGGATCTTTAGTGTGCCACATCTGCTGTGACACGGGACCTCGGTTTTTGCAGTCTAATCTGAAGGACCGCCCCATTTTGTCGCCTCTTACGACAAGCAAGGGGTACTGCATGAGGACCTATTCCAACCCAGATCCCCACGGGACCCGGATATAGTGAATTCGACATGTTGCGCATACTTTTTTGCTCTCATTTGTGTAGAAAGAGTATCGCATTGAAAACTTTTGCTAAATAGTAGTTTATTTACCTATATTGCATTGATATCAAGCTAAATAAACTAAACAACACTTGTTTTCTAAATAAAACATAGGAAAATGTATGTTGTTTAATTCCCCTCGGCCTCTTATTTAAGGAACTGGCCCCGAAAACTTGATATGGTCAAGTAGGTCTTGTCATTATCTACAACTTTTGTTCTTTATCGTTGAACAACATGTTTTTTAGTTTTCAAGATAGAATGGATATTCAGTTTTACGGGCCATCCCCTGAAGGGAACTTACGACAAAATTTAAGGATGGCTTATTGTTTAGAGTCACATTCTGACCAATTTATGTTATATAGCGCTTTACAAAATATTTTTCGTTTGAGACATAGAAAGCATTAAAGTTTCGTACGTTATTCCCCTTAAAATCCCTTATTACCTGATCAATGTTCATTTCGCCGATATGATCAGCAATTGCAAAACGTCAAAACAAACAACTTTGCTTCAATAATGCTTTACAAATTCTTTCTAATTTTTGAGATATTAAGAAAAATACTTTTGACACCTTTCGGCCCTTAATTTGAGGGTCTGGCCCCTAAAACTTGACATCATCGAATAGGTCTTGTCATTATATATCTACAACTTTTGTTCTTATCTTTTCAAATTATTTCTGCATAAAAAGATATTCAAGAATACGTGTCCAAAAATGCCGTAAAAAAATTATGACGTTTTGTTCGGATCCTCTGACAGTTTTTGCGTGAATCAAATTTGAATGCTGCTACGCACAACTATGAAGTCTCTACTACAATCGCTGAAAATTTGAAGTTAATATCTTCAATAGTTTCCACTTAGAACACTCCCGGACAAAGTGACCCCCAAATTTCACTAAAACATCAATATGAAAGGTGAAGATAATGAACAGTGATCAATCTCATAACTCCTATAAGCAATACAAAATAGATAGCTGGGCAAACAAGGACCCCTAGACACACCAGAGGTGAGATCAAGTGCCTAGGAGGAGTAAGCATCCCCTGTCGATCGGTCACACCCGCCGTGAGCCCTATATCCTGATCAGGTAAATGGAGTTATCCGTAGTCAAAATCAGTGCGCCAAGAACGGCCTAACAATCGGTATGAAACATGTCAGATAGCATTTGACTTGACGTAATAATTGACGTAAACAAAATCACAACAACAATAAATGAATCGAGTTTAAGTGAATATCTATCATGCCTGAAAATTTGACGATAATCGGTGGACGCATATTCAAGAAATCATGTGAACAAAAATTGTAAGAAAAATAATAATAAAACTTTAAAAGAATAATAATAAGAACCGAGAAAAACAATAAGCCTCCAAACTTTGTTTGGGAGACTTAATAATTTTTATTCAAAATGAGAAACTTGATTAAACAAGACAAACGAATTATTTCTATACACACAAAAAAAAGAAAAAGAAAAGAAAAAAAGAAAACGTCAACATCTAAAAAACCTTCACTACAAAAGCTTTTGAATGAACAGAATTTCAAAATGAATTCAAAAACTTCATCAAATGATTAAATCTGCATGTTAATTAGTATTCTAAAATTTGATATACCATTTAGCTATGGGGTTTTTTTTCTGTGGGACACAAATTTGACAGACTTGGGACCACAAGTCACACCATTTATTTTTTGTGAACTCATTTTTATTCAATGTCTGCAATGTACACTTATGCAATTTTTATTTTGGTGAACCCAAAAGAATACTACATGGTAAGAAATAAAGCTAGTTGTATCTAATATGTATTCTAAAATTTGTGATAGCAAATCCACAATAATAATTAATTTACAACAAAACATTTCATGGGTTTCCATACTTTCTTTTTCATTCCTATAGGGGCTTTAATGCATCCAAACATTTGTTTTTAATTCCTTTACTTTGGTGACATAGTGACCTTTGACTCTTATAGATCATCCTCAGGCATACTCTATAGTTTCATTGCAAAAGTTTGAATAATAAGCATAAAAACAAGAGTACTGCAAACGGTACTTATACGCCCGTCGGACATTGAAATTCAACCTGGAAGCATATTGTGCACTCTGAATTGATACAACATACATTCTGAATAGAAAAGCCTTAAAGAGGGTCATGGTGCACCAATCCATCTGACATGTGAACTGATTATGTATTTCTCTGAGAGTGAGGTTGTGACTAAATGTCGGTGCAACATCTATCTTTGATAGATAAAAAGTCCAGGAAACCATTTGATCTACTTTTAGCCCTAAAGTAGGTCATAGTGCACCAATTAAGTTGAAATATTTGAAATGTGAACTGATTATGTATTTCTTTGAAAGGGAGGTTGTGACTAAATTTCAGAGCAATACCTGTGACCATACCAAAAAAATCTGGAAAACTGTTTAACCTACTTTAACCCCTAAAGTACTGTAGGCCGTTACGTGCGTCAATACAGCTAAAATGTTAACTGCCGTTGTCTTCCTCCGAGAGGAAGCCTTTGACTAAATATCAGGGCAATATCTGTATCCGTAATGAAACAAAGCCCGGAAAACTGTTTGATCTATTTTTTACAAAAAGTAGGTCAAGGATGGACCAATCCAGCTGAAATGCAAACTGAACTTGTATTCTTCTGAGAGGAAGCCTTTGACTAAATATCAGGGCAATATCTGTATCTATAATGAAAAAAAAGCCCGGAAAATTGTTTGACCTAATTTTTCCAAAAAGTAGGTCAAGGACCAATCCAGCTGAAATGCAAACTGAACTTGTATTCCTCCGAGAGGAAGCCTTTGACTATAGCTCTAAAGTAGGTCAAGGATGGACCAATCCAGCTGAAATGCAAACTCACTCTTACAATTCATGAGGGAGATATTATGACCAAATTTCAAAGTTGCACATGTATCCATTACGGAAAAAAGTCAGGAAAACATGACCCCAGACTGACGGATGGACAGTCAGCAGCCGGACAGATGCACGAACAGCGCCATAACATAATATGTCCCATCTAATGATGGGTGTATAGAAAAACAAACATATTCCTTGTGTTTGTAATGTTGGACAATTAATCAGATTGGGGTTACGTCTAATGTTGGACAGTTAATCAGATTGGGGGTACGTCTAATGTTGGACAGTTAATCAGATTGGGGGTATGTCTAAGGTTGGACAATTAATCAGATTGGGGGTATGTCTAAGGTTGGACAATTAATCAGATTGGGGGTACGTCTAATGTTGGACAGTTAATCAGATTGGGGGTACATTTGTACGTCTAATGTTGGACAATTAATCAGATTGGGGGTACATTTGTACGTCTAATGTTGGACAATTAATCAGATTGGGGGTATGTCTAATGTTGGACAATTAATCAGATTGGGGGTACATTTGTACGTCTAATGTTGGACAATTAATCAGATTGGGGGTACATTTGTACGTCTAATGTTGGACAGTTAATCAGATTGGGGGTACATCTAATGTTGGACAGTTAATCAGATTGGGGGTACGTCTAATGTTGGACAGTTAATCAGATTGGGGGTACATCTAATGTTGGACAGTTATTCAGATTGGGGGTACGTCTAATGTTGGACAGTTAATCAGATTGGGGGTACGTCTAATGTTGGACAGTTAATCAGATTGGGGGTACGTCTAATGTTGGACAGTTAATCAGATTGGGGGTACGTCTAATGTTGGACAATTAATCAGATTGGAAGTACGTCTAATGTTGGACAGTTAATCAGATTGGGGGTACATTTGTATGTCTAATGTTGGACAGTTAATCAGATTGGGGGTACATTTGTACGTCTAATGTTGGACAATTAATCAGATTGGGGGTACATTTGTACGTCTAATGTTGGACAGTTAATCAGATTGGGGGTATGTCTAAGGTTGGACAATTAATCAGATTGGGGGTACGTCTAATGTTGGACAATTAATCAGATTGGTGGTATATTTGTACATCTAATGTTGGACAATTAATCAGATTGGGGGTACATTTGTACGTCTAATGTTGGACAATTAATCAGATTGGGGGTACATTTGTACGTCTAATGTTGGACAGTTAATCAGATTGGGGGTACGTCATCTTAGGTCATGGAGATTGACTCTTTATTTCGAAGTTCTAATGATTTATGTTACACAAATATTCAGAAAACAAATGTTGATGCTCATCCCCCCTCCCCTCATTAATCTATGCACCACAACTTTAACTGATATGGTATGCTATGGTAAAATCATATTCAAAATAAGTTATCTGAGAGTAGTGCTGATCGATAGCTAAAGCAATGCAAGTCTTCTACTGGTGCCCAAACAAGAAAAACAAATTTTGTGCAATTTAGACTTGTAACTTAATTCTTGTCAAAGTGGGTTAATCAGGTTTAAGGGAAGTCGGAATTAATCTCATGTTTGTTCACTAGAAAGCTACATTGTACGTTTTATATTAATATCTCAATTGAAAGCATGATGACAAGAAGGGCAAAAGTGGACTCCAAGATCTCCCAGCCTAACAGACTGATGGATGGAAACAAAGTGCCCTTCTAAGACAAATTTCTTATCTCAATACAAATCTGCTCTGCATTGCAATATACCAGTGACAATACAACATGCATCCATCACATTTCAAAAGGAATTTTTTGTTACATAACCCAATAAAGCTAAATTCAGCTGATGCCCAAATATAGCCTAGTGTGTTATGTTTTACAATGATGCACCTATTTTTTCCCCAAAGTTTACATTGTGATGTCAGAGACAAAACTGCAGGTGACATTTCCATGTTACTTCTTTAACATAACATGAGTAAATTTCAGTGGGTAAAACTTATCTAACTATCTGTAAATATCATGTTAAAGGATTAAAAAAAATACATTGTAAAATACATTAAAAAATAATGATATTTGGTTTGGGTAAAAAATGTGAAGGGTCCAGGCTGGGTAAGCATTGTCCACTATCACATTTTCTTACCCTCATACAAATATCACTTTTATTTAAAAGACAGTAACCATTAGATTAACAATGGTACAACATAAAAACATGCAAGAGCTTGACGCCCCCATGTAGTTATAGCCTGTAGCATATATATTATCACAGTAAACTCTTTTTTTACGCTCTAATCTAGGTCCTGTTGGTGGCATGTGACTTTTTAAACATTAATTTGTATACATCAGCAAGATACGGTACACACTTTTATTTAGCCTTGACAGGATAGGAGGCATCTATTACTTTACAAAACACCAGCTGTGGCCTCTATGTCTCACAGGGATACATCCTTACAAAAGGATTGTATTGCACTTTGAGCACCACTGCTACTCTACTTATATCACAGCCTGTAATTTTGTACCTTGGATTGTTGTTCAATTTTGTTTTCCTTTCCTATTGAAAGTTTCCTTGAAAAGTCATCTTTGCTCCTTGTCAAAATGTATTACTCTAACAAAATATTACCCTAAATTGCCGCCCTAGTATCACTTGGTCTCCAATAGTATATTTTGTAGTGAATTAATAATTATATATTTTGACTTAACCATCTGTATCTAAGGGAGTCTAATGTAATTTGTATTTAGCACCTTGAGCAATATTTTGGGATGAATATAGTATTATATACTAATTATTTGTTTTATATAAGGTCTCTGGAGCCTTTTAAATGCATACTGTGATAAAAATACAAAAACATCACAAGTGACCCATATATTTAATGGTACCAATGTTTGGCAACCAAGAGTTGGTATTTACGTGCATTTTTGGTAACATATATAGGTCATGAGATCATATCTTCTATACAGTGCTGCTGATCCTGCACTCACTGAGTAATGGACAGAAACAGACACACTACAAAGTAAGGAGGGGTAACATAGAACTCCAGATTACCAGATAGACAGTCATAACTTTCTCCTCTCATTATCGGAATGACTTTGAAATGCTTACATAATTTGCAGATTTCGTTTTACAGTATCATGTCATCAGATCAAGTCTCAAAGTATCTAAAGCTATACACATACTTTGAATAAATAACATTTTTTCCTCCAATGCAAACTGTGATAGTAAAACAGTAACTGAGCCAGAAACATATTCAACGACCAAATATTTTTACATTGAATTGGTGCTTCAGTCATAACGATGCCGTGTTTCTTTGTAATCATATTAGTAATTGATTTTACTTGAGTTAGCCCAGAAACGGTCTCTGAAAGTCAATATCTTCACAAATTTCTGAATGCCATCTCACAAATAAAATGCTTGCATGGCATTGATTTGAGGAAAGTCTCTACTGAAATTCCTGTCAGTTTAAACCTCATGAAATAATACACATTTTACTAACTTCAGATATCTTGATCAACAAAACTGTAAAATCTTTAATTGTGCTTCGAGTGAACAGCAAAGGGATGCAACTCTTTGTGAAACAGTATGACCAATCTTTCAGTTAATGGTGTGGATCATGTCAATATTAGAGAGAAACATAAAGAACTAAATGAATGTATATTTAAACACTAGACATAAAGCATATACAGACAACATACACAAACTTACCCGATTGTGAGAACCCTACTCCTTTATCACTCTTTCCACTCTTCTGAAGCTTGTTAGCGAATGGTACACACTTTCCTTACTCTGAAAATAAACCCATTGAATACATTAGTCCAAAATATGATAATTGACCCCAAGTCATCTTAATCAAAAGATCGAGTCAGTACATCAAAGAGTGACCACAACTGCTGCACCCACACCTCCAGAAATAATATCCTGTGGTAAAGTGAAATCTGGGATAGTGACCCACAAGTTCAGATTATGCAGTGCTACTGATGGTTTATCAGATGGAAAATCCTCACTCTCAATTCCAGGATTCCTTACTCACATCTGTTCATCATCAAAAAAGTTTTCATTATAAATGACTCTCCAGTGTAACAACATTCCTTTCATGAGTAATGTGGATAAAAAAAAATGTTTCCTTCCAAGTTCATGAAAATGTCATGATTATCACACAATTCTAGTGATATCCTTTATGGTCTACAGAAAGTATCAAAATAGTGTTAATATATCTCTTTAGTCTTACAATAGAGATTGATTGGATTTCAATGGTGTTTTGATCCTTAGTAAAAATAGGGGGTGAACTTTTTACATCAAAACAGTAGTCAAATATCATGGGAGTATATAATGATCAGCTTATATACAAGTACATTCTGTTTATGACTTTGTCAACAACAAAAAGTCAACTGATTTTTCCCCACATGAATTTGATTGGCATATGAAAAAAAAAGCCATTTTTCACATCAGGTCTGAGTCGACACACAGATTTAGAAAGCAGATCAGTTTAAAAGTAAAAGCAATTTAGATCATTTTCATGCCTGTCTTAAAAAGGTAAGAATATGTTTAAATATATTTGTCACATTCCAGTCATGAGGGTTGATTATGATTTATTGATTTTCTTTCTCATGGATGAGACAGGCCCAGGACATGAACATCTGTCTGCAGATTGCTTTTCACTAGGGGCATGTCAGGGGAACAGACACAATATGGACTAGATCTCTCTCCCTCTACAGCAGCAAGTTCCTGATGACATGACTGATAAAATTAGAGATTGCAGGAGGCACACAAAAAATTCCTCAAGATTTTACGTCTCTTTGATTTGATGTGTTGGAATGACAGCCAGGAGAAATCTACAAATGAATCCTGCTGGTGGAGGATAATTTTTTGATAATAATGGTTGCATCTTCACACAATTGCAAGCACTGCACATTGCATGGTTTGCAAATCATTGAGTCTATAATTATATATTGCAAGTTGAAATAATATATGAGTCAGGCAGGTACTACATAACAGTAGATGCAATATGTTTGTTTATTTCTACAGAGGAAACACATCAATCTAGAACCATCATGTGTCATTAACATGGATCTCATTTCTCTGAACTTCAGTTCTTTGGGCAATTCTGACTCAACTTGGGCTATGTCAGACTCGTGTGTTAATGATAATGTGTCTTGTATCAATTGAGAACAACACTCCCTTCCGTTGCTTGAATTGTTATAGCTATGAATTAGAAGTATAAGATCTTTTAATGAAAAGTTTCTTTAAAAAAAAAAGAATTGAAGTTAATCCTATCAATCATACAATGAATTTTTGCCAAAATGGCTCACTACACCCAGAAATAATTTCTCAAATCTGTACGAATTACAAGAGATATGATGATATACAATAAGTATATATGTCAAAAAGGCAAAAACTTGGATAAAAACATGATTTTCAAAAAAATTATTTCAACACATATGAACAAAAGACTGGGGGATTTGAACTCGAGATCTGCGGTTCACCAGCTGAATGCTTTAACATGCATGCACTGAGCTACGGTGATAGACAAACAAATCGATCGATACAAATACTTTCACAAAACATTTCAATTGTCATCTTGTGACCTGGTATCATACAGAGTATAAGCTTTAGTGTAATGAGCTACATGTACCTTAAGATCATATGATTTTCTGCTAAAGGGGAGTAACTCTACCAGTACACCATCAATTATCATTATGCAAACAATAGTAGAATGACGATATAGATAATACCTACAAAATTACTATATTACAAAATGCTTGCAAATAAAAACCATGAAATCAACGTAACTTACAAATATTAAAGAAATGAAAATTACCTATGATATAATCCTTTTGTTTACACGTTTATAATTCTTGTATCTATTTGATGGTAACACCTACATTAACACCACAGCTCTCTCAGTGACATTAATGTCAACAGGGAAGGTGTACAGACATGCATAACGACTAACAGATAACAAACAACTTGTCTGATATCATTATTAGCTTATATTTCAGTCAAGAAAAAAAGTAAGAAAAACCTACTGAAATGCTAGCTAGGTCCTTGATCTAAATCATGTGACAGTAAGATACTTGCATGGTCATTTCATGAGAGAGAAAATGCTTCAAAATACTTCCTAGCCTACACACTGTGCTCTATCTGACAAGGAAGGAAATGGACAGAGGAGGTTACTTAATTTACATAAATTTATAGTAATGACACATATGGGTACTTGTTTCTAATTTCTAGCATGCTCTAGATTAAGCATGTTCCATTAATCTTTTATTGATGGTGAGTTTTCCAATGCACATGACTATATTGATCATGGATCCACCTAAACATGCATGAATCACATCCCATCACCATTACAATATCAACACTGCTTCCAATATTGTCCTAATTCATAATGAGCCATATATCTCTATCAGCTTCCATGAAGGTCATGGGGGAAAAGTCAACAATTAGGATGAGAAATAAATGAGTTTCTAGTTACACTGATAAACCACAGATAATCATGGGAATGAGTCATGTGACACACTTGATGTAGATGAGTTTTTCCCTAAGTGCCATCACTTGACCTTTTAACTTTTTGGATGCTGAATATGTTATATTTTTAGTCACATCTGACCACTGGTCTCTTTACTCAGGCCGACTGTTGTAACCCTTTTCTAATTCATTTTATAAGATGAGTTGATGTAACTGTAACCATAGTCTATTGGTTCAAAATACCCTGTATGTCTAGTAATAATAGCAAACAATCTGAAGATGAAGATCTTCAAATACACAGATACTTAAAATCTATAAAGGACCATTGATTTAAATACAAATATTCTGAAATTAGTGGCACCTACCTGAATTTACATAAATCTCAAATATAAACCTTTACTGGACCAACAAGTAGAAACAAATGAGTGCATCTCCCTGTTACAAATGTCAGAATCCATACAATAATGATGTAGCCTGGGGCCTGAATCACAAGCAGGACACACTATAAATTGCTCCTCCACACTAATCTATACATTATGCTGTGCCTAAATGAGAACACATAGATCTGTCTGTCATAACCCAAATACCAGGCCTGTGTACAAAATAGGGAGGAGGAAGACCCTTATGCATCAGGTCAAGCCAATATTATTTTTTGTTTCAAGTCAACTCACAGGATTCCTAGTTTAATTAATATCAATCAATCCATTTATATTGATAGTAATTAAGACATCCCCCCCATTTTTTTATACTATAAATATATATATATATATATATATATATATATATATATATATAAATCTCAATATTTCTAAAGTATTCATGAAAAATGGTGGAATAAAGCTGATAGCATTCACTTCATCAAAAAGATGCCGGTAACTGCGATAGTTACAATTTAGTTTTAAAAGTTATCTGTACAAAATATACATATATATAGAGCAATTGTTTTTATTCAGGTTCATAGGTACATTTCACTCAGACAAGAATTTGAAATTTATATTTCATTATATCTACTTTATAATGCTATTAGATCATTATATTTACACCCAACAGGTGTCAGATATTTTTTTCTGAATAACTGGAAAACAAATCAAAATGTACCAGTGTCCAAATAAATACTCAACTTCATTTTGTAGATCAATGAATCATTACTGCAGTCAGTTGCCACTTTAGCACATGAAAATTTAACACATTTTTAAGAGATAATGCCAAAAGTTTAATAAATGGCTATTTACACTAAATATCAGATAGATAACATTCTAAAGTGAGAAAGAGTTTTTGTTAGAATAAATATTCAACTGAGAGATCAGACTTAGATGGAAAGTGGAGTATATATATAATAACATCTTTAATTTGAAAACTTTATTCAGTTAAAAAATACGGTTTTAGAAGAAAGTAATCTGAAAATATTTAAAAGCCCTGCTAGACTTGAACCCATATGATCTACATATCAGCAGTTGATATGTTAACTGACTGAATAACCTAGCTAGGCAGTTAGATTTAAAAGGAATAATGTAAAAGTGTTGCTGATACTTATACTCATATGTTTCAAAAGGAAGTCGGCCATTATGACAATGTGCTATTCCTCCTTAATTTGGTGTCATTGCCACAAATAAGCTGCTGTTAAGAGGAGTGAGGTTTAAGGGGTCAGTCACACCTTACTGAATAGCATACAAAGATATCCAACAGATGCCAAAATCTGTGACAAAGCACAATCCCATGCCCCTGCTGCTGCTTGAGGCTCTCAGGATGAAAAGCACATTAAATGGAGAATAGCCATATCATTACTGGATTTGTACAGGTCAAGAAAAGATCAATGAACAGACTTCAATTGAGTAATGAACCAAGTGAATTACAAGTAACTGATGAAACAGTCTTCAAATGGTAAACAAATGAACATGTGGTCTGTGTCCTCAGAGCACCTCCAGTTTACCCCCTGTCATGTCTGGCCAAGTCTCAGGTCCACTGGACATCAACAAAAGCAGATCAGACAAGTACAGGAAAAGAAGAACATGGCTTCCGAACAATATGCATGCCAGTGAACAGTTACAACTTCGTGTCTGTTCCAAGTTTTGAACAGATTCAAAACTTTCCACTGGATAGAATGGACTACAATGGACGATGATTTAACATATTTGCCAAATGAGAAATGAGCAAGAAGTGCATGTGAGTGGAAACAAATGGATTGAAAATTTCACTATCCACAGGACTTCCTTCAGTATTATCTATGATAGAGGTATGACCAGGGCTTTTGGAAGTCAACATTATAAATACTACTGTATGTATATTAGTTGTGATGAAGGTGGGATATACAGCTGTTCCTTTCACACTGATCAGTTGAGCTATTCCAAGGAAGTAGTTCTGTATGTGAGAATTTATGCATATAATTTGCATGTACTACACATAGTATTATCTTCAAGTGGGTGACAATGATCAAAGACTACATATCATAACAGGGCTCTATTCACCAAATTTGACATTTGTGCTATTGTTTCAAAAAACAGTTGAACTTCGGTCTCTCGAACACGGAGATCTCAAATACCATGCATATGTGCAAGTGATTCGGAAGTCCCAACCACTTATTCTTTAAGTATTTTACCCTTGATATCTCAAATTCTGGGATATCTTGAAGTTTTTTCTCTGTCCCATCAAGTTATAGAGATAATTTTAAAAGTTTGACTGTATGTGTATTCTGTGAAAGAATCTAAATTCAATTTGGTTGTTATTGCATGTCAATTTGATAAAATGATATAAAACTAGAATTATATGACATCATCAGGGTTAAACCTTCGACTAAATACCTTTGGGGGCAAGTGGGCCCCTGTATAAGAAATCATTTTAGCCCATATGAAATTTTAGTAGCCGCGTGCACATGCACATATAAAATTGAATAACATGGGGTTGTTTTTTACAAGAAAAAAGAAACATATGATCACATATTGCAATTTTATTGAAAAATTGAAATATCAATATTTGAATTCTGTTTCCATTTCCGCAATTGTTTCAAACACCTCTCCCTCTCTCATTTCGTTAACCTAGCAAAAATATCAGAGTTCATGGACTTGATGATCTTTGTGGCATTTGACTTCAACACACGCTTCTTCAGATTTTTTATGTGATTTCGAAAGTTTTCAGCTTCACAATGCTGTCAAGTTTATAACTCAGGCAAGCTGTCATAATGATTGGACCTTTTGTGTCATGTTTTGTACACGCAACACAAAATATGCCATCCCATTTTGCCGGCATCGAGCCATATTCTCCCCCCTTTCCACTTTGAAAAAGCAGAAGCTTTTCGTTTGAAGTAACCCTTGCGTTGTTGACAACTTCTTCTGGTTTATGTTTTGGAAGGTTTGATACCCCAAGAATGTCTCGTAAAGTGGCAAATTAATCTCAACCGGAAATTGAACTTTGTTTACATTAGGACTCGGATCGGTCGGAAAGAAAAATGTTAATCGGACTATTACAGTCGCCAAGTGGGCGACAAGAAAGGAAATTTGGGGTGCCCACAAGCAAAGTATAGTCGCCAATGTGAGTGGGCGAGTGATGATTTGGAACTCTGCATCATAAGTAGGATGTTGTGTTGCCATGTTTGGTATTTTGACTTAAAAAAGCTATTTTTCATGTACTTTTTCTTTTGGGAAACATCAAGTAAAAGCTTAATTATTTAACAAATTAAGTTTATATTCATACCATATAGATGTATTTTCAGTATACATGTGATAGAAAAATTTGTCCAACCGAAACAGTTACCTAATATATTTTCTGAAAGGAAAATGTTCACAAAAATAAGTATTTTATATAAATTACATATTGAATTATTTTGTCATTGTTTAATTATTTTCTTTCTCCATTTCAGTGACATTTTCAGTGGATTGTTTGTGAGTCTGATCCCCTTGTCAGTAGTTTGTTATCTAGTTCGTCATTTGAATAAATGACATTTTTCATACCCAATTTGCCTTATGTTTATATATGATACAGCAAAAATTAGCTGTGGTGACATGCAGTGAGTTGCTCAGCATTTTAAGACATAAAGTATTTTATCTAAATTTAGAGGAATTGAGAAACTGCATCATCTTTTAAGATGCTGTGTACGTCATATAACTGTAAATATCGGAGACAAATTATGAAGCTCTATTGGACAGGATCTCTTCTGTGAAATAGAAGAAAGTGTAATAATCTCTCTTGAAAGCTTTAAATTTCAGTTTTATGGGGGCTCAGAGGCTGTTATCTGATATATAATATTTTGACAAACAGATCAATTAAGCAAAAGACTCAGAAGCAGAAATTTCTTATTAGGAGTATAAGGTCTATCAATTGAGATACCAAATTAGTAACATACTGTCGAGTGCTATGCCATCTATATCATACTATTAAATTAATTTAATGATTATCAATTTACACTTCTCTGCCCTATTCGCTTTTTGGTAACTATGCCTATCATCTAAATTTATCAACCAATCAAATGTTGTCTTTTATTAGTATCATTTGTTACTATTTCGATCTATCTAGAACACCCCCCCCCCCTATAGGGACAATTGATTGCGCCCTCTAGGGGGACCCCCCTTTCTACCAATCATATTTATTAATTATCTTATTTCAAATCATAACAATTTAATCATCCAATCAACGTTCATAAATTTTCCTACTTTGGCATTTCAAATTCTAGTTAAGCGTCACTTTCGAAAATTTCACGAAGGGCAGAAGGCACGCAACCTTTAGCAGCAAGGCCACGCAGTCTAGGCCGTTTTTATACCATAAATTTTCCAAACAAGGAATTATTTCAATGTGCTTATAATACTAATTTATACATATATATATATATATATATATATAAATTATTATATAACTTAAACCGTAGAAGTAGATTAGGTTAACCTGATGATTTCGCTTTATGTTTTGCTCTATGTACATTATTTTGTCTTACGCTTTGACTTTGTTATATATAATAAATCATGGTTATTTGCCCAAACTGGTTGTTTTACTTTAACCTACACAGTGGAGAGATAAAGGAAATTAATCTGTTGTCAATTAATATTCCCATGCCATTTTAGATGAAATTTACCTTTTCTACACCTCATTTTTCTTCAGTGAGCATTATAGACTATGAAGAGCATTTTTCTCCATTAGACAGCAGTTTCTTCAGAAACTGCACCCATCTCCACCCCCGGAGAAACATTAACTGACATAAAGTCAACTATAGATCATCTCCATCATTACTGCATGGAATGTGGACAAAAATGTGTCAAGCAGAATAAGAAATTGCCATGTGTATGCAACGACAATGATTTTTTTTATCTGAATGAAATGTCAGGGTTTAATGATCACCAACTGGGTTACAATGAGGCCTCAGAGAAATTCCCAGGATTCCATTAATTCGTACCTATCCATGGCATCGGGTACAAAAAACCCACATATCTCACCAGCAGCTGAGAATTTCTACACCATTGGGTTTTGCCAATAAAGACATAGGGGGATGAATAAGGTATAATTCAGTTCCCCATCCTCAGGTAGTTAATGGTGCATTTAATGACATACATACTTCCTCTTAATGACCTTCTTTACCTATATCTTCATCAAAAATATACATTTGTTATACTAATTAGACAGATTGTCCACCTCCCTGATTAAAATTCTTTTAACTTTATCATTCACAGACACACAGTGACAGACGTTCCTCTGTATTATGAGGGGTTTAGTGTGTCTTACCAGTATTGTAATTTAATCCAGACCCTTTAAAATTTCTTCCTTAGGAATTCTCAGTCTACACTTGGATACTCTTTCCCTCTAAGTATGTACTTGCGAACCCATGTGCAAGTACATTTTCTCTGCAGGTATGCATGAATTATCAATAAAGATAGGGACAGTTTTAACTTACCTACCTATGTTTTGATCATGAATCTGCTTTACACTCCCGTACAACACAAAATATTTTCATATGCATTCCATAGGTGTGTGTATATATCTATATGATAAAAAATATCACAAAGCCGATAGAGTATACTCAACTAGTTTGTTCAATTCTTCCCAGTATATGAATATTGTTATTTTGATATTTGCTATGAAGCAATATCCATATACTCCCAAAGAATTGAAGAAACTAATAGTCAATTATACTCTATCTGCTTTGTGATATGTAGATTTTTCTATACCTTAATTTCTGGATTATATATATATATATATAAATAAGCTTCTAGGAATTTATTAAAAGTTGTGAAAATTTGTTTTCCTTTATAATACAGTATTCAATAGAGATTGATTTCTTGGTGAAGTGTTAATCCTGCTGAGATAAATTCACTATATGAAGAGATATCACATTGTACCAATAACATGTAGTGTATAGGAATTAATGCCACTATAGATGCATTAGTGTTGCTTTTAAATTATGCCTAATGTTTTATTAAGCGATAATCTCTTCCAAAAGTCAATTCTCACCTCGACCTACTTCAAATGGGCAAATTTAAAATCAAGCAAAAATGAATCCATTCAATAAACAACTTTGGACAAATCTAGAAATCTGGTCAAATTCAATTTCCATTGTGCATTGGCAATTAAATACATGTATCCATGGATGTATAAAACATGGTGAAATTTAAATCCCTGCAAACAGCACATATTTATGGAGAAACTCATCAACAACAGATTTCATTAAAATCATTCATTTAAAATCTTTATTGTTATATGTTCATCCAGTTATAGAGAAAATGTCCCCTTAATACAATATGCATAGATCATATTATAACATCATCAAAAAGCTTGTACATATCTATGCAGTCTGTTACATTTGGCTGTGCATTTTTACATTACATACATTAACTAAATACTTAATACATACTAAAATGTTATTAGAAAAAAACCAAAATTAAATTCAAGCTGAAATTGCTGAAAACTCAATTTCTGTTTAAAAGTATTGTACACACTAATAATACATTTACCTTCCTACTTGATTATCAGTCTCATGATGACACTAATTGTATTAAGTTTGCAATACAGGATCTTAATTGTTGCTTTATGTATTAATTGCTAGTTCTGGGGTTTTATATGTTAAGATATCAACCAGCAGGGGAATGTCATGGGTTTTCCCTATAGACAATATTGACCATTACAGAGCAGAATAAAAAAAATCAATATCTCCCTCTTAAGTCTAAATGTCTGGGTGAACAATTGACCTATATCAAAGGGCTAGGTTACCAGATGTACTTAATGAATTGCATGTGTACACATTTTTCACTAAGGATGAATTGGCCTCCAGCACAAGCTGGCAAAAAGACAAGGATATGCACACAATGTTACAGGATGCGAGATTTTATGCATCTACTCCAACATAACAGATGTAGATTAAAACTGACATTTGGTTTTAATTAATTATTCTAGATTCACTTATACTCAGTTAATTTTAATTTCAAAACAGCAATTTTTCTTTTATAATTTGTAGAGGTTTAAGTTCGATTCTCCATCTTACAATGCAGACAAACACTACACTGGTCATAAAAGGGAGTGGCAGGTTAAATGACCTTATACTGTAAGTATTCCACAATTTGCTGCAGTCAGCAGCATCTATAATATGCTGAAGTCAGCATTATCATAATAAGCATAGCATTAAATACACAATCATACTGTTAAAATGCTACAGATAGCATCATTATAACAAGCATACTGTTAAAATGCTACAGTTAGCATCATTATAACAATCCTACTGTAAAAATGCTACAGTAAGCATCATTATAACAATCCTACTGTTAAAATGCTACTGTTAGCATCGATCATTATAACACGTACACTGCAGATAGCATCATTATAACATGTTGCAGTTAGCATCATTATAACATGTTGCAGTTAGCATCATTAATATAACATATGCTGCAGATAGCATCATTATAATATATGCTACAGTTAGCATCATTATAACAATCATACTGTTATATATGCTACAGTTAGCATCATAAAACAATGAATCAGAAGGTTGTTTGTATCTGATGAATATCAGTGATGATTCTCTACAAAACACCTAACAATGTCAGTTCTTGCTCATGCAGTCACACAACTAAAAAAAAAAAAAATTGGTCAACCAACTATATTGTCAAAAATTTTGTGAGCATTCTTTCCAGTATCATAACACTTCAGCAGCAAACTTCACACTCAACATTGAGACTGACAACACCTGGTAATTTCTGCATGTTGTGCATTAGTTTTTCAATCCACATTGAACTGGATCGATTAGTCACAAATTCATAATTAATATATATAGTCACCCAAGCAGCAGTCATAATTTTAAGATGTGTAAAAAAGCTAATTTTAGACACAAAAGTGCATATTTAATACAACCCTTATCAAAATGAAATCCATTTAAATACCATTCAAAGACCATTTCTTTTCAGACCATTTTAAAACCATTCAGGAGCCATTTCTTTCCCAAACTCTTTCAAGAATTCTCAACAGAAAGGATAAGATCATTTAAAAACCATTTTTCATTTTATTTCCATTCAAACCATCAGTAAACATCCATTCAAACACCATTTTTTTGGGCCTTATAACATGCAAATTAACCATTCAAAAACCATTTATGCAAATGAGACAAAAATGGTTCTCTTTTAAACCATTTAATAACCATTTTAAAACCATTTTTACAATAAGTAAAATATGAAAATAAATTTTGGATCCTCTCCACAGATTTGGCAGTTTACAAGCAGTATCTAAATGGTATTAACATAGACATGCAACAAATTTACTTGTTCATTTTCTTTGCAAGTTTTGTTTTTTTCACTCCTTTAAATCTCAAATTTCCGATCTTGTTCTGAACTATAGTTGTCTGTGTCTTGGATGAAACATTTTCGATATCCATTTTGGTACACCATGCGAACAGGTACTCTGAAATAAAACATACAAGTTAAATATGATAAGAAAAAAAAACCAAACAATACATGTACTAACTTGTCACATCATTTAATGGTACCATTGTTGACTTCTATAAGCCAACTTTCCTTGGCATGAGATTAACCTTCTTTATTATTAAAGGACAGAGAGGTCATAAACAAGAATATAATGCCTGTATTTTGTTAATAACAGTAAGATTGCAAAAGAAAATTAAACACGCACATGAGAAAATCGAGAGAAAAAGAAGTCCTAAAAGAATAATTGAAATTGATCAGAATTTACAAGTTCCAAAAAGATGGAGGAAAGAATATTTACCACTTATGGCTTCCATTTTGTGTGTGTTCAGGCCTTTTACACCTTTGGAGGTTTTCAACTCGTCTACACGGAATACCAAATCCAAAACTTTATTCAACAGAAATGCTGCGGGATGTTTTGCCATCAGCGCACTTGATTCTGCATTTCTTAGTTTAGATGGGTTAACAAGGACATCCTTGAAAATGTCATCCTTATCCATTATCAATGGCACCTTTCGCTAAAATATACAAAAATACAGTTGAACATTGGTATTGGAATACCATGGATATGTCAAATTTTAAAGTGATTTGGAATTAGTTCCAACCACTAATTCTTTAAGTATCCTACCTCTAATTTTTCAAATCCTCGGATATCTCAAAGTTTTTTCTCAGTGCAAGCGAATTCAAGATAGTGAAGTTTGACTGTACAAATGACTCGATGTATCTGACAGTAACTTTCTTTGTTAATTCGGATGAGACCGCAAAAACCGAGGTCCTGTGTCACAGTAGGTGTGGCACGATAAAGATCCCTCCCTGCTCAATGGCCATAAGCGCCGAGCATAGGCCTAAATTTTGCAGCCCTTCACCGGCAGTGGTGACATCTCCATAAGAGTGAAATATTCTCGAGCAGGACATTAAACAATATTCAATCATTCAATCTTTGTTAATTTGTTTAATAAATGAATTTCACTGACTTTTAACAGTTAAAAAGTAAACAAGTTATGCAGCAGAGATAAATAAAATTTAGAGTCATTTCTTTATCTATAATTTTCAACTTGCCCAAGCTTTAAACTTTAAGTGATATCTGATAAAAAATTTCAGATTTAACTTAAATATTTAAAATACATCATATCATACCTCATTTTCATCTGTTGTTGATGCATCAGCAGACAGAGCTCTGTGTTGTTCTACTGAAAAATCATTCCCAGTCATGTTTGAACTGTTTGGTGGGTTGGTGGAACTGCTTGGTGACTGCCCATATGTTATACCATGCAACTCAGAGGACAGCATATTCAGGAATCCAAGAATTGTTCCCTGTTGTGAAGGGTCCAGCTGCTGATAGTAACCTTATGAATGTTTAAAAAAAACATTATTCAAGCAATGAAGAATGTGATATAAAAAGCAGTATATATATTTACTTCACATAGACTGGAAAACATGCTTTGAATAAGCCTGTTTTCCAGTCTATGTGAAGTAAATTTAAAAAAAAAGGTTTTCAAAACTTTACAATCAAATATTAATTGCATCACATTATTTCACATTTTTTAATCTTACCAATAACATTTTGAATGGGGGATGATTGTCCGCAAGTCTCAGATTGACCCATGTCTGAATTATAACCATATTCTGGCACATAATAGGCATCGGAGAAATCAACCTAAAACAAAAGCAAATCTTTAAATTCCTTTTCAAAATTTCTCAAGATACATAAGTTTTCTTATACTCTGTATTACATGTTAAAGTGCTTGAACATGTACATACCTCCCCAGTGTTGTTATACTCCAGATCTGTAGGCTCCAGATCATTAGAATTCAATAAGTTTAAGCTAGAAGAAACAAGCATGGAAGTAGCTGATGTTGTTTGCTCTGGCTCAACAATTTTCTTAGTGCTGGTTTCGGACGGGACAGTAGCATTTATATGTTGTAAAGTTTCTGTTTGCCTTCCTTGAAACCCACTTGCAACACCTGTTGCAGATGTGCTGTCTGCCAATGCCTCTTTTCTAGGGCTGCAGCTACACTGAGGCTTGTTTTGTCTGCTTTGAGATTCCATAGAGATGTTGGAATCTGAAACTTTTGGACTTTCTGCAGAACTTACTCCTGCAAATGCCATCATTTCTTTTAATTTCAAGTCCTTTGTTATTTGTGATTTGGATTTCTTTGCTTCTAGTTCACTGAGGGGTGTGTCAGTTTTTGTTTTTCTTTTGGTTGTTTTTTTTTCTGCTGCCGATGTAGTGGTAGAGTCACTTTTTGATTTTTGCTTTTGCCCTTTTTTTGCTGCCATTTCCCTCGTTTCCTCCTCCAGTGCTCTTTTCAGTTTTATGCTTGCACCCCTTTTCCCACAGCTTTTAACTTCCTTTGCCTGGTTTTGTAAAGAAGTAAAGAAATCTGTATCTCTTTCACCGCCATCCCCCTCATCAATTTTCGATTTCATTCCTCTGCATTTTGAAGCACCTAAAATATTCATACAAAAGTATTATAATAATGCTTGGTTAACACCTGTACATGTACTTTGAATTGTTAATAGTGTAACTGTATACAGCAGTATTAAAATTAAATCATCCAATTTAAAATCAATTAGGCTATTTGTATTGTGTAGACTTCATGTCTGTACATGTATAACCAAGCAGGGTCCAGGGGATGTCATTTGCGTTAATCCAGAGTATATGACAAAATTATAACAAATTAATATCAATGTAATGACTTTCTTCCACAACATTATTTTGTTTGTTGGAATTATGTGTATAGCAGTGTACAGATTCTGCTTTCTCCCTCATTCTCAACACTTTGTACACAAATTGAAAAGATATTGCTTGACATTAGACTTAATTCCTGTGGAAACGAGGGGGTGATCAGGAAAGACCGAATTAATCTGAATAACCCCCTCGTTTCCACAGAAATTACATTAAAGTTAGAGCAATTTTCCGACGAGTCTGCATACTACTTAATTATTTCTAGCGATAATGTTGATGTAATGTATATAATAAATTCGTAATATATCTATTACATTCGGATGATAACTATTACTCTCTGTGTACGTTTCTAAGTCTCGAATTTCCTCGACGTGGATTGTTGAATTATACACAAAAATCATTAAAATTACTTACACGCCTATATCGTAACAGTAACTCCCTTTTAGTTTTTTTCGACTGGTATGAAACAATTCCATTGTCAAGTTATATATAATAAACGCACAGTATTTACAAAAAATCACATTTTCACGATGTGATGTTGGCTGGCCTTCACTTCCTAAGTACCCGAGGTGTTCCGATGCCTATTCGGGAAAGTGCATTTATTACACCAACGCCCTCTATATAATCAACCATACGCGCGCCTTTTTTTCAAATGTATAAATTTTTATTTCATAGCTGTTGGAACAATTTTTTTTTTTTCAAAATGATTTTAATATTACATGCCTAAATACTTTTGAAATAACAGGATTTAAAACGATTTTTCATACAAAACATGTAAAACCCAGATGGAATTTTCCAATGCAATATGGCCATGTGGTAAATGTAGACATGGCCTGGTACGTACATGTATTGGTAGGCCTAGATGTGAATTTTGGGAACTTTTAGCTTGTTTTCTCTAAAAGATTTTTTTCCTAAATTGATATTAATTTTAAAAAATGTATATATTTACTTACTTCCTGAAAAGAATACTCTTCCAGTGTATGCTATATCTTCAATTTCTTCTGTACCATCCTCTCGAAGATTTGATGTAGGAAAGAAAACTGTCACATTATCTTCATCCAAGAAGGTAATCTTCTGCTTTGGCAATAATTGCACAGTTTTGTCAGCATCAAAAAACACTAAAAAATGTGAATCTTCCCTGTGGAATAATTGAGCCATCTTTCAACAGTTCAAAGTGCCAGGTCGAAGTGCGTCTAATGTGTTAAGCTAGAATCTCCCGCCAGTGTGCTCTCCTATGTTGAAGGCGCTGATTTCCGGTAGGTATAAAGTTGTTACGGCGCAAGAACGCGATGGAGACCCCACCGAAAAAGAGATACCGCAAAAGAAAAGATAAGGTAGGACTATATACGTGTTACGAATATTAATTAGTTATATGGCAGGGATTAGAGATAATTATACTACATATTTTTCTTTGTAATGAAAATATGTGCTTTTGAAGTTGATTCTGTCTAGAATGTGGTGAGAACATGAAAGCTATAGCAGACATATTAGAAGGGGGGGGGTGGTCATATTGTTGAGCCTGGTATTCTATAACCATGATGATAAATGAAAAAAGGCCATCAAAAGGTCGGATTCAATCCAACTAAATGTAGAGGGATCTTGCTGGGCATTGGAAAAACAACTAAAACATCAATTTGCGGGGGGGGGGGGGGGGGGGGGTTAGAAAAAAACGATGCTAAGGCTTAATACTGCCACTGATAGTACAGTTATAGATAAAGCTGGACTAATGTATGTATTTCTTCTTCTCTTATTCAATTTCTTAAAATATATAGAATGCGGAATATGTATATTAGCCTTGAATGTTTACAAGTATAGATCCACCATGCATGTAAAAGAAATGAGGTTCATAATTCTAAAATAAGAGAATTTAAACACAATAGTTTGAAATCAACCCTTTAAAACCCAATATTTATATTATGAACTAAATTGATATCAAAATTCACACCAAATTGAAAATTAAACTTTATGTGTTAATAAATTAAATTTCAAATACATTGTTATTTTTTTTACAGGTGAATTCAACACCAAGTGGACAACTTGAAGTAGTTGAAAGCAGCTTAGCCTGCAGTGCAGATGCACAACTTGCAGAACATGCAGAAGTACTTGAAACAGTAAACAATTCACAACATGAAATCAAAATGAACAAAACAGAATCTGAATCCCAAGCAAGTGGTGCATTTGTTACAGATGAAAATTCTGAGCACAGAAACAACAACTCAGATGAATTGTATGACAGTTTGAATTGCACTTCATCTGTGACAGAATGTGTCAATGTCACCATTTCACAAAATGTTGAAGATGAACAGCATCAACGTGTTGAACAGCATGGTCAAGATGAACCAGCAATGGAATGTGCTGAGTCAAATAATGCTTTTGATGAACAGTTTGATGAGATTTTATTTGCCTTTCATGAAGAAGCAAAATTGAGGGACAGTGATTTGTTGGCAAATGAGGATGACTTTACTTCTACATACACTGAATATGACGGAATAGAGATTGAACATATAGGACAAATTATTTCAGATGAAATTTTGCAAACTTGTTCCAAAGAAGAAGAGGAGATAAAGATCAAAGATCAAAGTGAGATCCCTTTATTTGAAAATTCTCGTCATTCCGTTGGTGTAGTTGTGTTACTCATATGCTGTTTTGTTATAAGATTCCGTCTACCAGATGAAGCAGTATCATACTTGCTAAAGTTTATGGCTTGTATTTTACCACACTGCAATCGACTGATGGGTAGTTTGTACCACTTTAGAAATTTTATCAAAAGATTCTCTTGTGGTGCCTTACCAAACATAATATTTCACTGTAATTATTGTTACACAGTGGTAGAAAAACACAGTAAACAATGTCCATCTTGCAAAAAATCTTTGACTCAAACTGGAGCAATGGCTTATTTCTTACAAATCAAATTAGTGTCTCAATTAACTTCTCTTTGGAAAACCCCTGATTTTTGCAATTCTGTTAGAAAGCATAGATTTCAACACTACGAACACAATTTTAAGAGTAAATTAAGTGACATATATGATGGAAATTTGTACAAAAAATTCTTTGAAAATAATGGAATTCTTAGCAACAAAAACAATTTATCATTTTCATTAAACACCGACGGTGCACCTCTTTTCAAGTCATCAAATGTAAGTATTTGGCCTGTGTATATGCTAGTCAATGAACTCCCACTTTCTCAGCGAAAACGACGACAGAATGCATTGCTTTATGGTGTTTGGATTTCAAACAAAAAACCACAGATGTGGTCATTCTTCAAACCACTTTTCAGTGAAATGCAGTATTTGGAATCAAGAGGACATAACTTTATTGACAGTGATGGCAACAGTTTTTTATGCAAATGCATTCTTTTAACATGTACATGTGACCTTCCTGCAAGAGCACTGGTATATAACTGTAATCAGTTTAATGGTGAATACAGTTGTTGGTTTTGTTTACAAAAAGGAGAAACTCACAAACATGAAACAGGAGGAATTTCTCATATATTTCCTTATGATGAGTCAAATCCAAAAGGCCCTCCCCGCAGCAAAGAAACGATCGATAGAGATGCACAGTCTGCTGTTGAAAAAGTCTTAAACAATGAATCAAAATGTACAGTTAATGGACACAAAGGAAAGTTCTGGTTCATGTACTTAAAACATTTTGATCCTGTCAAAAGTTGTGTTATAGACTATATGCATGGTGTATGTTTGGGTACTGTTAAACAAATGCTTACTTTATGGTTTGATAAGAAAAACAAATCAAAAGAATTTTCATTCTTTCATTTAAGGAGTCAAGTAAATGACATGTTAAGAAATATAAAACCTGCTATTTTTGTGACACGAATACCAAGGTCAATTGATGAAATAGCCCATTGGAAATCCTCAGAATACAGAAATTTTTTGCTGTATTGGGGCATTCCACTTCTTGAGGGGATACTGTCTGGACCATACTTTGTACATTTTTGTTTGTTGGCTAGATCCATATTCATTCTTTCAAAAGAGGGAATTAGTAATGAGGAATTAGAAACAGTTGAAAGAGCGCTGCTTCTTTTTGTAGAACAGTATCAATATTTGTATGGAAAACGATATCTAACTTTAAATCAACATCAGTTAGTTCATCTTGTTGAATGTGTGCGAGAAACAGGACCATTGTTTGTAAATAATTGTTTTATATTTGAAGATCTCAATGGTTTTATTGTTAAACATATTCATGGTACGCAAGGGGTTGATACACAATTGACAAATATTATAAACATGTTAAAGGTACCTCCAATAATGTACAATATTTTTCTTAAAGATAGTGCAGATGAACAAGTTTTATCACTTTACAATGAACTAACTGACAGTGTTACAGGAAGGCACAAGTATGAAGATGAAATAGAAGATGGGATTAGGCCAATTGGGAGTGCAAATGTGAAAGTGTTAACTCCAATAGAGCTAACCCTTGCAAGAAAATTTGGCATTATAGAAAAAGAAGTTAAAGTTTTTAACAGAATTGATATGTATAGAAAAGGTTTTTATGTATATGGCAAGGAGTATGAAAGGCTACAAAAAAGACAGCAAAATGTTGTAACTTGTGCCATAAGTGGAGAAATGCAATTTTGTACAGTTATAGCATTTTATCAATGCTTAAAAAGAAATCAGGAACCTGTTAACTTAGCATTAGTGAATTATTTTAAAAAGATACAGTCTGTTGGTTGTGTATGGCAAGTGGAATGTCCTGAAAAATTGGATATGATTCCTATTTCATGTATAACAAATGTAAATAACATTGTTAAAGCACATGGGAAGACATATGTTTGTCCATCTCCAAATAGGTATGACAGAGACTAATTCTGTTGTCAAAGTGTAGGTTAGCAATGTACATTGATGAACAGAAATATTGAATAAATTTGTATAAAACATGTACAGTCTTTATCATTAGTTCTAAATGTAGAATCTTTATAAGTGTTAAGAAATGATAGCTGAAAACTAAAGGTATATATGTTCCTAAAACTAACCATTTTCTCATTTAAAATGTTTCAGAAAAAAAATGGGAGAAAAATGGCTAGCTTAAGCAAAGTGGATAGTGAAACAGGCATTTTTTCCCCATTTGCTCAAGTAAATGGATATAAAATGTGCCAATTTACCATTTGAAAAGCATTTTCCAAGAAAAATGGTTTTTAAATGGTTATGAGAAAATGGTTTTGGAAAATTCAAAGATAGAGAAATGTAGGAAAAATGTTTTTGAAATGAAAAATGGCTGGAAAATGCTGAATGAATGGAAATAAAATGGGAAAATGCCATTTTCTTTAGCTAAGGGAATACAATCAAACTACTCACCAAAAAGCCCCAAGCCTTAGTATTAATATAATGGATATGTAAATCCTAGAATGTTTACCACATTAAAAACAAATCCTGTTGAACTGTGCCGAACAGGAAGGAACTGCACACAAGGAGCTGAGTGGACTGAGTGAGGATGTATATTGTATTATAACAGTTTTAGAAACCTTGTAAGTCTGCAAGGAGAGGGAGAGAGCGAGTGTATGATGCGTAGCCTGCCAACGGTCTGATGTGCACGCCCTTAACACAAATCTCTATTGCTCAGTCTCCCGTTCAATATATTAGTCACCTAGGAGGTTCACACACCTTTTTCTTCAGTAAAATACATGTATTGAGCAGTGCAGATCACAGGCTCAACAACAGAATATCTGTCCAATCCAAAGTCTCTTTCTAAGATGAGATTTGTCAGACATTAATACTGGTTATACAGCAGTGACAGACTGGGGCCTCATTTTCTTTCTCTCTGTTGTGGTCTGGTTAATAGCAGACTCATAAAGATTTTTACTGGAGATGGTAACCTGAGATCTTAATTACAGTGGCTGCTACCAGATTTTTTTGTCTCCATCATTGATTGACCTCTGAAATGGATACTTGTGTCTTTTAAACATCGCCTGCTACCTCCCTAGATCCACCAGTTGTTTGCTAACAGATGCAGAAACTCTTTAGGGATTTTCAATTCAGATTTGAAATAAATGAAGTAGAATAAGATACATCTTTTCACATGAAACCCAAGTACACCACCATCTACTATCTCTTTCATTCCCTCTCTTCTCTTCTGATGTTAAATTTCAAAATGAAAATAAAAACCATAAACTAAGGAATTAAATTTGTTTTAGAGATCTATTAAATGGGAGTACCAGTGACTAATAAACTGAAAGAAATAGCAAGGCATTAATTTACATTGAAGAGAGAGAAATCAATGGAGGATTGGTTGTGAGGAAAGTGTCCCTCCATAATATGTCTTATATGGAAATTTCAGTGCTGGTTCATTCTGTTTGTTTTACACACAGCTATACAGCTGTTTATTTCCTTGAATTATATCTGAGACTATGTAGATGGGTAACGAATATCAACCACATTTCAAATCATCCATCCTTCCTCATGTTTATGTCATTCTAAACACTTTCCTTCACAGAGCAACACAGAATCGGTTGTAACACAAAACTGTTAATATTGTATGATACATGTTCCAAAACTTTTGTGCAAGTATGTTGTGATAGATGTTTCTGTACTCCTCAGCTTAGTGGAGCTTACATGGAGACATGTAACAATACAAAGTGATTGTGGTTAAATAATACAAAAAGTCAGGAAAAATTATTTGAATATTTTAAAATTTCTAGCACATGAATAAAATTGTTTAGAGGATTACAACTAAGGATTTTCTGCAATTTTAATGTCGTTTAACATGCATGTACTTGATTAAGTAACATTGTACATGTGAAATGTATTTCATTATTTTCAAAAAATTCAAAGCATTATATAATATTGCATTTGCCCTTTTAATTTTGTATTCTTTATGACATTGATCACTATTCATTATCTTCACTTGTTAATTCATCTACAACATATGTATATAAGAGAAAAATCTACTGACAGGTATAATCATATTGTGAACATCTGGATATTCCAGTATATTGATACAGCATTTACCTGTATATAGAGAAAAATCTACTGAGGTATAATCTTATCATAAACATCTGAATATTCAATTTATTGACAATTCATTCTCCTCTGTATATAGAGAAAATCTGATTGATTTATCATATCATGAACATTTGAATATTCAGAAAAAATCTACTATCATTAACATCTGAATATTCGACTTATCGATGATTCATTTATATACAGAAAATCTTCTAAAGTATACTTATTGATACTAGATCATACATATTGTAATGTAATACACATACCTCTCACTTCCTGATTGTTTAGCCACAACTGATCACTCGGTTAAGCCGGGACAAAATCTTGAATTGACTTGCCAGCTTCCTACTTTATATGTAACTGTCTACTAATACCATTAGGTGTCTAGGGACATATAAGGGATTTTTCTTACAAACACATAGAGCATACTTCATTGAATAGCTCATCCTTCAGTAATTGTTCTTCCTCCTATGAAACCAAGACGAAAAAAAAAAATCATCTGTTATTGTAGATACATGTAGTTCTGATGATAGATGTGAAAAATAATTAAAAACTAACAAAAAGTGTTTTAGCACACTGAAACTGTTGTCTACCCTTCCATTTTCCATAGTTTTTAAAAATTTCATCTAACTTTCAAAAGACATTCAAGAGGCCTAGAGGCCTTATCGGTCACCTGAGTACTTAAGTGAAAAGTATCCGAAACTACTCTCAAGGGCTATGAAATCTAGAAAAAAAATCTGTTTTGAATATCTAAGTTAAATTCTAATGTTCAGCAACAGTATATAACAAGATGTGTTCTTAAAACTTCAATGCCCTCAAGAGTGCATACATACACTGATGAAAGGCTTTACATAATATAATATGTGTATTTACATTAAAAGATATGACTAATCTGGACCCATCCTAGAGTCAAAACTCTGGGTTCTGAAATTAACCATTTTTTGTACATCCTTTACTGCTTTTTCCGAAGTATGCATTTAGATTTTATACAGTATCGGCAAACTAAAATAAGTTCTTCAAATCATTAATATAATTATGACAACACTGTGAAACCAAACCCCTAGGATCATGCAAATTTACAGTTTTGATAAAAGATTATACCTACTCCTTCTAAATATCCATTTAGTTTCAATTTAGTATCAATAGCACTAAAGAAGATGTTAATTAAATGTTTTACACATAAACACTATATATTAAGTTTGGCCCTGCCCTGGGGTCAGAACCCCTAAACCGAGGATCATGAAATTTACAATTTTGGTAGAGGCATTTAGTTATTTTTAAACATGTGTATGAGTTCTAGAGGAGATTTTAGAAAATTTGTCAATTTTGGGCAGTTTTTCCCCCACCCATAAGGCCCTGGGGGTGCAGGAATCCTGAAATTTACATTAATGACCCCTTGTTCAAAAGATGCTTCATACCAAATTTGAAAAGAATTAGAATAGCAGTTATCAAGAAGTTTAAAAATGTTCAATTATTAACGCACGATGGACGACCACAACTATTGCAATAGGTCACCTGAATTTACTTAGGTGACCTATAAATTTATGGTCCAAACAAAATGCCCTCAAAATTCAATTATTTGACCTTTACATAAAAGGTCAAGGTCATCAAAAATAGCATTCAACACACTGTCTTATTATGGTATACCCACATACAAAATATTAAAGGCCCTTGACAAAAGACAAACATAAGGCCCATAGGCCACATCGCTCACCTGAGGTCATATTTTAAGATTTTTTTCTATATATTCGCAAGTAAAACTTTGATCCCCTATTGTGGCCCCAACCTAAACCCAGTGGCCATGATTTCTACAAACTTGAATCTGCACTATATCAGGAAGCTTTCATGTAAATTTCAGCTTTTCTGGCCCAGATGTTCTTGAGGGTTTTTTAAAAAAATGCCCTAAATTATTTGACCTTTACATAAAAGGTCATGGACAAATTAAGGTCATAAAAATGGTACACAACACACTGTCTTATCTTAGTATACCAAAATACCAAATATCAAAGGCCTACGTCAAAAGACAAAAAAGTTATAGCCTGGACAATCTTTGTATGAGAAGTGGAAGAATTTACACTAAAACAATATGTCCCCTTTATAGGAAGTGGAGACGTAAATATAGATGTATACAGCCTTCAATGAGGTAATTTTCATTGTTAATCCATTTTCCCATATAACTTTAATTCACCATTTTTTATGACCATTCTAGACATAGTTATATTCACTGTAGTTTTAATTTCCTGGTCCTGCATGGCCTTCATTGAAAATATCAATCTAGACTTAAACTGCAGTGAATATGAATGCTGTATACAATAACTAACCTTATCTACAGTAATACCTAAAGAGTACATTCAAATATCAGACATGACACTGAAAATGAAATAATTGATATGTATTTTAATTCTCTCCACTGTACAGAATATAGAGCTACATGTTAAGCAACACAGACCAGTTGACCTAGGATCAAATGCATTTATAAGCAAAGGGGCATAATCCACTTCATTCAATATTGTGGCCCATTCTAGGAGACTTCAGCTGGGTTCAAAGTGTGTGTAATAAGATTTGGCCATGAATATTGCATTATTTGTACATGTAGCATTGAATATTACAAAATGGCCTTGAACCTTGCCCAAAGGTTCATGATACAGTGACCCTCTGCTCACAAACTCAAAGTAAGGTACAAGCTTTAACAAAGTATATTGTGTTCTTCCCATCATTCATTGAAAATCCACGCTCTTTGCACTTGTTTGATCCTAGTTTATCATACACCCTAGTTTAACAAATCATCAGCTGAAAAACAAAGAGGAAACTTTAACCCAATAATTGCATATTTCACTGGTGAATCAGCAGAGAATTTTTACAACTTTCTTCTTGTTTCTCAGCTTTATCTCTACACACACAGACAGTATGAAGTTGTTTTTATAATCACACTGATAAAATGTGGTTGAATTCCAAAAAACAGTTCTTGCCAAATCTATTATATTTTCTCCCAGATAGATAAAACAAAAGAAGAGGGCTGTCACCTCACTATCAAAACAGATTACCAGTAAAACAAAGTTCCTTTCTAAGCTGACCCTGATCATTTACCACAATTCTTTTAGTACTTAATTTATTTCAACTTCCATTTCAACATAGTTATACTGCCAGGATCCATCACATGCAAACTTCTATATCTAATTTAAATTTTGTCAACAGTTTAAGGAATCTGCCCTTATTGTCAAATGTAAATGGGGCTAAATATCAGGGATGTAACCATGGTTATTAGGTGAGAACAGACTAAACAAGAGGTACTGTGAGCAATGCTCACTAAGAATACCCCCCCCCCCCCTTACCCCAATCTCCCAAAGGGTGTTGTTAATAAGTATAAATTACCTCTTTCCTGAGTGTAAAAATATGGTATGCCTTTGCAGAAGAAAATGGAAGATATAGTCTGAACACAAATCCATGGCATAAACCTATAATTTTGATCTTGAGATTAAAGGTCAAGGTCATAAAGAGGTCATGAATGTACATGACACATAGTCTCATGGTGATACACCCATGTTTTATGGTATGACTTTGTCAAAACCCTATAATCAATTTTGACTTAGAGGTCAATGTTCATGGTCATATAGAGGTCATGAAGGTACCCGACACATCGTCTCATGGTGATACACTCATGTGTCAAATATGGTATGCCTATGTCAAAGAACAAAGAAGTTATGGCCCAGACATGAATCCATTGTAAAAAAACCTTTAATTTTGACCTTGAGGTCAAGGGTCAAGGTCATATAGAGGTCATGAAGGTACTCGACACATTGTCTCATGGTGATCCACCTGTGTGCCAAACATGGTATGCCTAAGTCAAAGAACAAAGAAGTAATGGCCCAGACACAAATCTGCACAGACAGACAGACAGATGGACAGAGTGATTCCTATATACCCCCCCCCCCGAACTTTGTTCGGGGGGTATAATAAACAGATTTTAGTCCACATGGGGTCCATATTATAGTTAGCTTTTAAATGAGTGCAAACTATCTAACACTAACACATTATTCTTATTAGTCTTTTCCACATTTTTTCCAAGCTTAATGCCATATATTTACATTTTCAACTGTTTTCTCCTATATAACACTATTATGAGCAATACGTATTTATCACTGTATAAATACCTATAGGAGGTCAACAGAGGTCACGGCTGTGCGTATGAACATTTGTTAAAAGTAGGTTACATGTAATACTTTTACTAAGGCAATACACATCTAGCAATCGCTCTCACTTACTACAGAAGTCTATCAATAGATGAAATCGACATCACAAAATGTATTTGTATTCCAAGCAGTGCATGGACTCAATAATTGATAAAAGCATTTCTGTAAAACAATGTCTTACTAATTAATATATGTCTAAAATTTCATCTGCTACAGCTACACCCTGATCATTGGCGATGCGGAATTGTACCTACTGCTAGACGATGACATTAGGCTTTAGCAAAAAGGTCATTCACAGGATTTATGGCCGATAAGTCGTCAAAGTGCATTAAGACCTACACACCACACTGCTTCTGTGCCACAGTACCCATGATGAGATGTCGGTTTCCAAGTTTATGTCGGGGCATCGAAGCGAGGCATCGTTGAAAACCTACTACAGAAATTTATAAAGTCAACAGAAGCGTTCAGTGAGCTCATGATTGTCAACAATTACAAATCCAAATCCAAACCATCCCTTACCTTCATGCACTTCCACATTCTCTGTGATGTCAGTTCTTTCCGGAGATTCATCCGAGCTGCGTCCTCTGTCCTGTCTATAAATGATTTGCCTTACATCCGACGACTGCCGCCCTGTGCTTCATGTTCCTCCACCTCAGTCTTCTGTTAACTCCATAATGTCCACAGAATATCTTTCAAAGTCGGTCTTCAACAACTGCATCTACAACTTTCAAAAGTGAATTTAAGCGCATCATAGCTGTAAGTGTAAACGTTGCACACCTCCCTCCCCCCGTTTCGCAGTACGTTTAAATTATCAGTTTTTTCCAAAATTAGACATAATGAAAAGTTTTCCATTATATACTCCCGAGTTAATGCTTTTTAGCGTCTTAATAATTATAAAACAGTTCTTCATTTGATGGAACTTTGTTTTGTGTTTTTGTCATTTTGAATGAAGCATTATGTAAGTCAACAATGTGAAATGTGTGGAAACGTGTTGTTAACACAATTAAGCAATGGTTATCAATAAACAAGAGTACCACAAATGGTACAATATACGCCCGTCGGACAGTGATATTCATGCAACCTGGAAGCATATTGTGCACTCTGAATTAATACAACACACATTCTGAATAGAAAAGCCTTAAAGTGGGTCATGGTGCACCAATCCATTTGACATGTGAATGGATTATGTATTTCTCTGAGAGTGAAGTTGAAACAAAATGTTAATGCATTTAATATCTATGATGATAAAAAGTCCAGGAAACCATTTGATCTACTTTTAGCTCTAAAGAAGGTCATAGTGCACCAATTAAGTTGAAATGTTTGAAAATGTGAACTGATTATGTATTTCTATGAAAGGGAGGTTGTGACTAAATTTGAGAGCAATACCTGTGACTATACCAAAAAATCTGGAAAACTGTTTGACCTACTTCTACCCCTAAAGTACTGTAGGTCATAGTCTGCCAATCCAGCTGAAACGTTTACTGCACTTGTCTTCCTCCGAGAAGAAGCCTTTGACTAAATATCAGGAAAATACTTGTATCCGTAATGAAAAAATCCTGGAAAACTGTCTGACCTATTTTTAGTCCAAAAGTAGGTCAAAGATGGACCAATCCAGCTGAAATGCAAACTGAACTTGTATTCCTCTGAGAGGAAGCCTTTGACTAAATATCAGGGCAATATCTGCATCCATAATGAAAAAAAGCCCGGAAAACTATTTGGCTTATTTTTTTTCAAAAAGTACATCAAGGATGGACCAATCCAGCTTAAATGCAAACTGAACTTGTATTCCTCCGAGAGGAAGCCTATGACTATATATCAGGGCAATATCTGTATCCTTAATGGAAAAAAGCCCGGAAAACTGTTTGACCTATTTTTAGCTGAAAAGTAGGTCATGGATGGACCAATCCAGCTGAAATGCAAAACTAAACTTGTATTCCTCCAAGAGGAAGCCTTTGGCTATATTTCAGGGCAATATCTGTATCCATAATGAAAAAAAAAAGCTCAAAAAACTGTTTGACCTACTTATAGTCCTAATGTTGGTCATGGACGGACGGACCAATCCAGCTGACATGTAAATTGAACTTGTATTCCTCTGAAAGAAAGCTTATGTGTAAATTTCAGGGCAATATTTGTATCTGTAATGAAAAAAAGTCCGGAAAACTGTTTGACCTACATATAGCCCTAAAGTAGGTCAAGGATGGACCAATTCAGCTGAATGCAAACTCACTCTTATAATTCTTGAGGGAGATATTGTGACCAAATTTCAAAGTTGTACATGCATCCGTTGCGGAAAAAAGTCTGGAAAACATTAATTATCCTGGATGGACAGCCAGCCAGTCGGACATACACATGGACAGCGCCATAACTTAATACGTCTCATCTAATGATGGGCAAATAAAATTGTAAATATAAATAATAAGGTATCATTTCAAAATATCTATCGGGATATAAATACAGCTGGTTGGTCACATGATCAAATTTCATGGAAAATTTGATCACGAACCAACCTGTTTTTCTTAAATGTTGTCTTTATTCTTGCAGTATCTATATATAGGTGACAAGGTCAAATCCCATTTCACATTATTGAAAATTTAGATTTTTATAAACAGTTGTCATCCTAGCCAAATCAATTCATAAAATATTGTGTCAAGTGACCCTTACCTAAATGGTACTATAGATTCTAAAAATAGCACACATCACTTTAAATTGTGTAGTGCTAAGTATTTTACATCTATATGAATCATAGATATTATATTGGATTTGAATATTGTCATATACTGAATCATTCTGTTGATTTTAAAGTGATGAAAATCCACATATACATGTAGTAGTCTTATAAACTCTAATTCTCTATGACTATATAAACACCTAACTTAAAACATTGTACGATGTTATACCAATTGAAATTTATACTCGTTTCTTATAGAAATATAGTCAAAAGCACTAAAATATATCATTTAATATATCAGAACTTAGTACCTTCAGGGGACTTTGCCCCAGAACCCCCACCATGGCTTCTCCCTGGACCCACTAGGATCTTCAAGACAGACCCCATAACCCCAGCCTTTTACTGTACCCCTGTTCAGAAAATTGTGGATCTGCCACTGCACTCTATGGGTCATTACACATAAAATGTATATGTTATTGTCCTACATGGTTTCTATGTTTAAATCCTCAAAAATAACTTGCATATTGAGACTAGAAATATGTCCATAGGACATGAATGCCCCGCCTAATGTGACATTTGTTATGCAATATGAAAATAAGCTAGGGGCCTAGGAGTCACCTTGGGTCATATCTAAAAATTTCCCCTGTAAAATTTTGATCCCCTATTGTGACCCCAACGGGCCATGATTTTTACAAACATGAATCTGCACAATGTCAGGAAGCTTTCATGTAAATTTCAGCTCTTCTGGCCCAGTGTTCCTTAAGAAGAAGATTTTTAAATAACTCCACCCTATTGTTGCATTTTTGTGATCATCTCCCTTTTGAAGGGGACTATAGCTTAGCCCTTCATTTGAACTTGAATACCCTTCACCCAAGGATAATTTGTACCAGGTTTGGTTGAAATTAGCCTGCTGGTTCTGGAGAAGAATAATTTAAAAATTTGTCGGTGTATTTTCACTATTTGCTATATTTATTCCCCTTGGAGAAAGGCATTGTCCCTCATTTGAACAAACTTGAATCCCCTTCATCCAAGGATGTTTTGTGCCAAGTTGGGATGAAATTGGCCTGATGGTTCTGAAGAATACGATGAAAATGTGAACAGTTTACAACAATGGAAAGCTTTGACCAGAAACGCTCACATTATTGAGCCTTTGGCTCAAGTGAGCTAAAAAAAAAACCCAGGGATTATCAGTACCTTCTCGTGGCCTGATATTTTGCCTCATTCACAATGGAAACATATTTATTGCAGGTTGATAAATCTAACCTGCTACATCGAACACGTGGTTGCTATTTATAGTTTGTGAAGGGATTCAGGCGTGTCATACCAGAAAGACCGTTTATATAGAGCATGATTAGTAGGTTCTGTTTTTCAGTCATTCGAGCTCAAGACTTTGCGCTGTTTGCACGCTGTACACCCATCCACCCACCCTCTACATACACATTGATATTGTGTTGTAATGTATAATTATCATACAGGTATATAATGTACATGTATATGATACAAATATGTATTACACATAAGGTATATATATAGATGTACATATCTGTCATGGTAGATATTGAAAATATTATTCCTCAAGGCAGTGAGGCAGATCGCCTGATATTTGTACTTATTATGAATAAATGCACAAGTCTTGGAGCAATTACCCATAAAAAGTGTTATGATTTTGAATCAGGTAGTAAATATTTTATGTTCTTTTGAGACTGGGTCAAATAAGAACATAAAATAAGTTGAATTTTTCATTTATATCTTGAAAAACTTATAGCTGTAAAGTAGGTCAAGGACAAACCAATCCAGCTGAAATGCAAACTCACTCTTACAATCCTTGAGGGAGAAATTGCGACCAAATTTCAAAGTTGTACATGCATCTGTTACGGAAAACATGACCCCAGACAGCCAGCCAGCCAGACACATGAACAACACCATAATATAATTAATACATCCCACCTATAATGACAGGCGTATAAAAATATTTAATACTTGCATGAAATGCTCATCCTCATTTACATACATGGATATCATCCACTGACATGACAAACACCAATTCAATCAAAATTTGACTTGTAAGTCTGCTCTTCTACTATATTCAGAATGGGACAACAAATTCTTCATTAATTGCTTTGAAACTGAGCTATAAACACCAAAATAGGAAACAGTGAGGTGGGGTCATAGGGAAGGTCAAGGTAATAAAATAATGCCACAGTCGATATACTAGCTACCACTAACAATGTATCAGTGTAAGAGTTTTCATTAGAATATTGTCAATAGTTGCTTTGAAACTGAGCTAAACACCAAATATGGAAAAGTGAGGTTAAGGTCACAGAAAAAGTCAAGGTTAAAAAACATTGAGGCAGTTGAATAGATGATACCTATATGTTTCAGCATTTAAGGTTTGATGAAAATGTCTTGAATAGTTTCTTTGAAACTGAGCTAATTGAAAGTGTGACGGAAGGACAGACAGAAGGACAGAGGGAGGGAGGGAAGACGGACATATGCATGCAAACACTATATGCCCCGGCAATATTTTAATTCCCATTAAAAGATATAGTGCAAAGTTAGTTTTAACATTTCAAACTTTTAAACTTTAAACAACTCAAATATTTTTCATTGATCATAGCAGGCTTAAGGGATCAGTATCTAATTTTTTCATTCAAACCCTACTATGGGACTTGCTATTAGGGACGTGCATGGTTTAAGATATAGCACTCTCAATCATCTTTCATGAGACAGATTTAAAGTGACAGTTGAGATATTAAGAATCTGAGTATTGCATTGGGTCGCGTCATTTTTAATTCATGTTTTCCGGACTTTTTTTCGTAATGAAAGTCGTTAAACATTTATTATTGTAGATATATATATCCTTTGGTGTTCCATTTTACGTCACTCAAATATTGACGTCACAAAATAAAATATTGCTGTGGAGGTATATATATAAAAGCATAAGAAAATCTATATATAGTTAATAATAATAATACCATATTTATATAGCACCCTTTTCATACACTATATACGCTCAAAGGTGCTTTACAATGCATTATACCTTACAACAGAATGTTATACACATAATACATAGAAAATAAATAAAACATTAAAAGCTGTACCTATCCTCATTGTACATATAAAACATGAAAACATAAGATACCATAAATATGCTAGATAAGAATAAACATCAGTTTCAGGGCGTATTAAAATAATAATAATAATGAAATACACACACGCACACACAGCATATAATGTCTCAGGTATAATACAGTAAAACATACAATTCCTTAGTTACATGATATTTGATTTCTGATTTAATAAATTGAAGTTGCAGATTGTCATGGCAGTTGGATAGTTAATAGAATATATTTTGGAAATTAACATTTAAATTTGTGGGAGCCAATTTTCATGGATTATGGACATCTTACTGTGTCATTGGGATGTAATTTTATGATAGGGTTTCTGTACATTAAATATTGTATAAATTGTGTATTTCATTGTGGTTTGAAATTCGTGGGATACAGGTATCCATGAAATCCACAAAAACTGAGTTGCAACAAAATCTACTGATTCCACAGTCAACCTCAAGTTATACGTATTTGTAAGCAGTCAGCAATCACTTCTCAGTCCATGAAACGGGTGGTTATACTGTATGATTGTGTTATTCCAATGTTAGTAGGGATAGAAATGGGTGGTTATACTGTATGATTGTGTTATTCCAATGTTAGTAGTTAGCCATTTCACGTCTTACTCTAATTTCTTTTCTGATCATCAGTGAAGGTCAACAAACCTAATTAAATCAATTAAGTTATGTGTTAAATTGATCGAATATTGCTCGAGAATATTTCACTCATAAGGAGACGTCACCACTGCCGGTGAAGGGCTGCAAAATTTAGGCCTATGCTCGGCGCTTATGGCCATTGAGCAGGGAGGGATCTTTATCGTGACATGGGGTCTCGGTTTTTGCGGACTCTCATCCGAAGGACCACCCTCTTATGACAACAAAGAGGTACTGAGGACCTATTCTAACCCGGATCCCTACAGGATTTGTGTTATACCAATACATACACTGTTACATCACAGTGTATGGTTTAAACAGATTTTACATGCCTAGGGGGTCTAAGGCAGAACTTCTCAAGCAGAATGTCATTTTCTTTGTTTTATTATACTGAACAATACTATAATAAATGACAAAATTCCAGCGATATCATCCCAGTGATGACTACAGGGTAAACCGTTGTGGTGCTTTATTGGAATTCTAATCACTCATACATGTATGTAATTTCATCCAGCTATATACTGTATTTACTGCCAAATTCATATGTATTATGTTACTGACTTATGCCAAGGTACTGGGGTTCTACATTAGCGCCAACATCTACAATAAACATCAGGAACCTGTCTCAAAGATCTCCTCTGGAAGATTTATAATAACAAAACAGTGTTTAATGCATGTACATTCAATTTCATGTGAATTTTTTCTTTCTTTTTCTAGTTTTTGACAGATACCCGAGTGTATTGGTAATTTAAGCTACGTACATCTCTCCTTGATAAGAGTGATAACTCTAGCTTACATTGACTAGACAGCTAGGATGTTACTAGTACTGGACACAGACTACCAATTATTTTGCTGTACAATATTTTCTTTATAACATAAAAATTAATCTAAAAAATTCCACAGCCTCAACTTAATACCTGAAATTTGGCACAGAGTTAGAACAATTCAAGTCTCAAAATATTTGTAAATCGCAGGAAAATCCATAGTACTGTAATGTAAATAGTGTTATTAAATTTGAATTTGGCGCCATTAGTTGGCATGTGACCTTGACTTTCGCTATAAGGGTATATAAACGTCATCCCGCTAGCGTCAGCACTTTCAGTGTTAGTTTGGCTTTCGAAGTGTAAGGTTGCTGCGAGAAGATTTTAGGTAAGCCGACAGTTTCCCATAAGAGAACGTGGATAAAGTATCCTTCCTCTCGCGGGAATAGCTCGACTAGTCCTTAGTGGACATATATAGTGTTTATCGTTATAAAATAAAAGTGCTGAGTAGCTGAGTACTCATTTGTTGAGCACTCATTTCACCTTTCAAGGCAGGAGGTTTTACTCATCCGTTGAATAACATTTTTTTTAAAGTAACATTTTGTATATAGTTGGTTGATCTTAGTTGATTATTTTGATAGTGATTTTTATTAGTGATTAGTTAGTTAAGTAATTAATGGTAATCATTTTATTTTCACGAGAGGAACTCGTTTCGCCGTATTTGTATATTTTGGCAGGCGATCATTAGTTTTATATATAAGTACTTTAACATCATTTTAGAGTCTCGGTCTCAGTTTAGTAACTGAGGGATCCCGTAAACGGAAGAGAACACGTTACAGTACACAAGTAGTATTATGACACCGCAAGTAACCCCTACCCTGCATATTTCCCTTTCCCTTTGAGAAGCAGGTAAGTAAAGGCCTATTTACACCCTTCCTACTATGCACTTAAGAGCAAAATTTCCCATTATTATATATATATTTTTTTAAATTTCCAGACCCTCTCCTTTCCATTTATGCCCTAAAATAACACAATTCCACCCCATATACATCCCCAAGAATTTCAAAGAAAAAACCTCTAACTGGCACTTAACTTGCTTAGTAGAAATAGAGGTAAAATTAGTAGTCTGTATAACTTACTAATGACACAGAATCTAAAGTTTGTTATGACAAAGTAATTCAAAAATGTTCCAACTGCAGGACCATTAGACCTTTGTATAAAATATGAAAGTTCCCAGTGGGTAAAGTGCTGTTGCCTTGACCTTTGACCTCATGATAATTTTTTTTTTTAGATGTCTTTCAATGATAAATTTAATCAAATCATTTGTATACGATATATAAATGTTTTTTTAAAATTCAAAACTGTTGGACATATCATACAAAAGTGATGATCTATCATGATCAAACAATAATCACTTTAACCTTTCTGTAAAACATGAAAGCTGAATGCTGAAAACCTTTCATTTGTATCACAATATGAAAGTGTTTTTTCAAGTTTGCTGTGAGCTTTGATCTTGTGACAAGGTATCGTATCACAATGAAAGTGATGATGGACAGACATGTGGAACAAAATCTATGGGTGTCTTAATTCCTTTAATGGTCAACTACCTTGTATTAGACAAGTATTCAAGATGTGACAAGTAACGTGATGACAGACAGATACAGCTCATTCCTCTTGGGCTTTCATTGAAATAAGTGTACTATAAATGGGCATAAACAGTAACCTTAGTATTATACAGCAGAAACCTTAAATTAGTAGAGATGCAATTTTGTTTCTGTCTAAGTCTGAGAATTCAATGGCTTTTATTGAAGGATCACAACAAATTGTCTGGTCATTCATGTTTTCAAATGCCTCTCCATTATAAAGTTAATTCCTATGACTACTTGACATGACACACTGTCAGGTCATAATAAATTTATACCCCATTATCCCTTCTAGAAAGTTTTTTTTTATCATTGACCATGACTTAATTTGGCCCAATGGCCTTGTATTGTTCAGATCTTGATACACTGTCTATTCATAAGAAATCTTTGTGCCACATATGATTTTCTAATGTCTCAATTTGAGGGTTATGGCTGAAAAAGATATTTTCAACTTCATTTAATGCTGGAGACCTTGACTTTGGTAAAACATCCTTGGTTCAGAACCAGTACATATATGTCTGCTCAGTAGCAACCTTAATTACAAAGTGATAACTCTGATATAAATATCCTAAATTCTTTCATATAAGTGACCTTCACATTGCTCAAATGGCCTTGGTCTAGGGTTATGGCATACTATTTAAAAAAAAAATCTATGGTTTTTCCATTACAGAGTTGTGGCCTGACAATTATTTCTAACCTTTTTACTAATGTCCTTAACCTCAGTCAAGTGATCTAGATTAAGGTTCATTACACATTTTCTTGTCATATGTATAACCTTTGTGTCAATTATCAACTCTGTATGTCTCTCTTACAAAGTTTGGGCACAAAGTAAAATGGAAGGACAGAGGATTGTCATGTAGGCAGAATTCTTATACCACTTTGTTTGCTGGGGATATTAATGCACTTAGTATTCTTTGTTTGCTAAATTTTCTGAAGAAGTGTAGTAGTTAGGGCTATATGAACCATGGACATTGGCCTAGAAAGCTCAGTGGTTAGAGCACCTACAAGGGCGAGTCAATAAGTAACCAGCCTATCCCATTTCCGATTTTCATGTCTTGTTTCAATACATGTTTTATACCTGGGTACAAAATTGCACGCATATCAAGTCATTCTTTAATAAGATATTGAATGTCAAACATGGCTAGTAATGCAAAGGCATGCTTTTCATCTGAAGTTGAGTACCATGCTATAATTCAGTACTTGTATTTAAAAGGTAAAGCAGCCAAGGAAATACAAAACGAGTTAGCCAATGTTTATGGGTCTTCTGCACCATCTTATGCTCAGGTTAAATTCTGGGTAGGGAATTCAAACGCTGTAGAACATCTTTAGAAGATGAAGCCAGGTCTGGACGCCCACTGGATGCCATCGACTTAGAAATGTGTAATTAAGTTCTGGATCTGGTATACTCTGATAGGCGAATTCAGGTGGAAGAAATAGTGTAGGCATTAGGCATTTCACATGGTAGTGTTTCAACAATCTTAAATGGTCATTTAGTCATGTGCAAGTTAACAGCCTGTTGTGTCTCCAAATCCCTTAGCGATGAGCAAATGGCAACCAGAGCATCAGTATGCAGCGCCTTGTTGAAGCGTTATAGGTTAAAATGATTTTCTTTTGCATCTGGTGACTGTAGATGAAACTTGGGTTCATTATTATGAGCCAGAGAATAAAGCTCAGAGTTATCAGTGGGTAGGGCCTGGGTCCCTGAGGCCAAAGAAGTTCAAGACGCAACCATCTGCTGGCAAGGAGATGGCCACAGTATTTTGGGACACAAAAGGCATTATTATGTTGGACTTTTTACCCAAGAGAAGTACGATAACTGGAGTGTACCATGCAAACTTGCTAGACCAGCTGAGAACCGCCATTAGTGAAAAACGCCGAGGTAAACTCGCTAAAGGTGTTTTGCTGCAACAGAACAATGCGAGAGTGCACACTTGTAAAGTTGCAATGGATACTGTAGAGTGAAATGAGTATGAATTAATACCACATCCTGCCTATTCGCCTGACCTAACTCCTAGCAACTTCTTCCTATTCCCAAACTTGAAAAAGGATATCCGTAGACGTCATTTCTGGTCTGACGAAGAAGTCGTGACGGCAGTTAAGGAGTGGGTCAATGGAAAGGACCCTGACTTTTTCAGTTCTGGGCTGATAACACTTGAACACCATTGGTCAAAATGCATCACACTAGAGGGCAATTACATCAAGAAAGAAGAAGCGGATCTCAAGTGGAAAGAAGTTAGGTTGATTACTTATCGACTCGCCCTCATAACTACTAATGTAACGATTCAATTTCCAGTAGTCATGAATTTTCTCCTTTCCTATATTACATTTGGTGCCGTTGACCACCCCTGGACTTCAGGTTAAAGTCCTGCCAGGGGCAAAAGAATCTGTGTTGTGTGGGGTTTTTTTTTTTGGGGGGGGGGGGGGTGAAGACAATTCAAGGAGGGAGGAAGATGTGGTAATTAGGGTTATACAGGACTGTGACTGAATTCCTCAGAAATCAAGAGGAAAAGTTATCAAAAAGGAAGGTAAACACCTCACCCTACCTTGAAAAATATAATTTTCTGTCACTTTAGGTCAAATCCAGTGTTTCATTTTTTCGTAAATTGAGCAAATCAGAGGATTTCCTCTGAAAAGAAGAAAAATCACACTCCTGGAGCCTATATGAACTATAGATATCAGCCTGGATAGGTCAGTGGTTAGAGCACCTTACTAGTAATGCAGGGGGCCCAGGTTCAATTCCTGGTTTTCCTCATATCACAGAAGATTTGTTTTTAATTTTTTCATTTGTTTGTTTTACATCCATTCTTCCACTCATATAAAACATCACAAGCTTTATGTGAAGTGCTACCAGTTTAGAAATATGCAGGGCCATAGCAGTGAAGATTCTTTATCATGCAAGCACTTGCCATATGACACAGGGCTTCGGTTTTGAAGATATTGTGTGAAAGGCCCATGACTCTCCTTTGTAAAACTGTTTGGTGAAGGAGCAGTAACTATCTATTTTTACGTTTTAGGTTTTACGTTGTCAAGGTACAAATAGTGCTTGAACTAATGACATCCTGGTCATAAAGCGAGCACTTTATAACCACTGAGTTTCTTCTACCAGTGGATTGAGAATGATCATCTTTCCAAGATATAATTCAATTTCACAATATAATCCACATGACCCCATCCTTGGGCCTGAACTCTTGAATCAGGGAACAGGAATTTCAAGTTTTGTAGAAATCTCTCTGTTCATTGTTATCACAGTACACCCAGCTTGTTTGATGTCCAGAAGTAAAGAAGTAATATAATGCATATTCAATCTTATAATTGTAAGCCATTATTCAGCCCTACTTTAACACCAGGACCTCCAACCATGAAATTCATTTTTGGTAGAGACTTCTCTCTTCATTATTTCTTATATACTCACTTTGGTAGTGTATAATGTGTAGGAGCCACAATTTACAATAATGAGTAAAATATAACCCAAACAACCTAAAACCAGAGTCCCTGATCCAAGGGTCAGAGACTATAGAGGTGATGTTACTATATGTATGTACTTGAGCAGTTTAGGTGTTTAATGTCAAAGATACTTGAATGTTTGGCATTTCAAAAAACATGTGCATCAAGTCTGGCAATATGTCAAGTTCTGGAAAAGATGTAATTTATTTGAAGCTTTGACAGTCATGTTGAAACACATGAGATGCTGCTATTCTGGAGAACATTATGGTTAAAGTAAGATTAAGAAGAAAAGTAGCTATTTTATTAAATGAACCTCACTTTTTCTGCATTCTATGAATACTGTACAATGCATCTATAATTAATAACTGTAGTAAACAATATTGAAAACTTAATAATCAGAATTAATGGTTTTAATTACAAATCTATCTATTGACTTGCAGATTGTATAATAATTACTTTTGATACAGCTAAACCACCTAAAAGCCAAAAAGGTCACTTAATCTCTATGGATTGCAGTCAAACACATGAGTCATCTTCTGGTAAATTAATAATGATTGTGTCATTGACAATACAGCATTATATTATTTAAATTATGTAAGTTCATATTACCTGGTATGTTAATTGAGTCAGATGAACAGCAAAAAAAATCTGTTGCCAATTTCACCATCATGCAGTCATTGAATGTCTACATTGTTAAAGCACAATCAATAAAAAGCTTTCATATCCAGGGAAAATGCATTGGCTTTTGGTCTATAAAGAAAAAAACAAATACACATATAATGCATTGGCATGCAATTTCATATAAAATTTTGTAAAAGAAACTCATTATGCATGTCATCTGAAGAAATGGCAAGTATATCTGAGTAATAAGTTACTTAAGTACGTACCATCTGTCTGTTTTAAACTGTTGAAACCATCTGTTTTACTGTTCCAGGCCATTAAGGTAGATCTAATACTCGGCCTTAAATGGACTCAATCATGAAAAAATTGCCTTCATATGATAGATATATTTTCCAGTAATAGATAGACATTGAAAAATATACATGTTGTCATGCTACTTTCATTGTTATTGCTTCTCAAAAGTAAGCACCCCATCACCATTAATAAAAAATGTACTCCTTTATTTTTCTTAATCATTTTCCCAAACAAATGAGTTGTAATAATTAATATAGACTATTTACCCTTTATTTAATGATACGCAATCATTTATTATGATATTAATTGGAATATATATTTTCATAATGTACACTTTTAATTATCAGCCTAAACATGTAAAAAGAAATACTGTTGAAAATACCATTTGATGTCAATATTCAAGTCTTCTCAATCCCCATTTTTATGGACTAAAACTTTAATAAATTGTGTTTAATTTACAGATTATTATCTTAGAATAAGGATTTCAGTAAGAAAATTATATGTTGATGTATCATTTTAAAAACTATAAGACTCTACAACAAGTATACCCCCCCCCCCCCCCCACACACACCCTAAAATCTTGAAAAATTATACATTATCATATTTTTCAAAAGACATGTGAAGCACATGCAGGCACTTGTTTCATACATGAGTCCCCCTCCTTAATAATACCACAAGGTACCTAACTAGATTTCGGACACCTCTCGCTTCAAGTCTCATTTTACGATTAGTTCACTATTCATCCTCACTTTTGTGATATACATTTGTAAGTCGCTTTAATAGACATTGTCCTTGCTGGTATGTCGTTTTCAGCACATTACACAAAGCCCCATGTCTGTAAACTACTTTTTAAAAAAATCTTTTTACGTAGGAATGGAGGAAAGGGTGAGGTGTTCCGATTGTATATGTCGAGTGCACGAGACATTCGAGGAGTTCCAATTGCTACAGATAGAGTAAAGAGTTATTAAACTTCCATAACCCTCTACCTTTCTAAAGTCATTAAAAGATATCTTCAAGGATATCATTGAGTGATCTGACCTATAACTAGGTTCTATAGTACACATTTCTAGCCCAGACAAAAGAGTCTCGGATATTAAAAAGAAATCTAACCTACTTTGTTTCAATGGAGTTTTTCTTCTCCATTAGTATCTACGAATATTTTCATGTAGCTGTCTAAATGGGTCTATGTACTTTCCATTATATTTCTAAAACTTTATCTCTTGCCTTTGGATTATCAATATATTTGTAGTTATAATAATCCAAGTCTGGGTTTAAAACCAGATTAAAATCACCACACCAAATAATATTACTGCATTGCATATCATCAATGTGATTTTGTATATTTTCAAAAAATAGTGGTGTATCATTATTAGGACCATAAATAGTACAAATTAATACTTCATGACCTTCTATACATGCTTTAAGTATAAAATAATTTCCATCAATGTCACCCTTTTCTATCAGAGGTTTAAAGTCAAAATTATTATTGATAAGAATTGCAATTCCCCTGGAGTTTGTAGAATATGAACTGAAGAAGCACTGGTATTCCCACAAGTCTCGTCTTCAGTATCATGTGAAAAGTGTGTATCTTGCAAACAATAAATATTACACTCTAAAGCTCTAAGTAGTTAAATACGTCCTTGCGTTTCGCAATATCACCTGAACCTTGGCAATTTACTGAAATAATTCTAACCATACCTTCAAATATTCATTAACATATTAGAATAGGTCCTCAGTACCCCTTGTTTGTCATAAGAGGCGACTAAATGGGGTGGTCCTTCGGATGAGACCGCAAAAACCGAGGTCCCGTGTCACAGGTGTGGCCCGATAAAGATCCCTCCCTGCTCAAAGGTCGTAAGCGCCGAGCATAGGCCTAAATTTTGCAGGCCTTCACTGGCAATGGTGACGTCTCCATATGAGTGAAAAAGGCCTAAATTTTGCAGGCCTTCACTGGCAATGGTGACGTCTCCATATGAGTGAAAAATTAATCTCGAGAGAGAGAAACGCTAAACATTAAGATAAAATCAATCAATCAATGCACTTGTAAATGCAAGGTCACAGGGCATCACTTTGACCTAAAACAGAATATCAACCAATGATACTAGCTGTAAACATACATGTTTATGCACAGCACTTATTTCCGCTGAGTGTGCAATCACATAAATTCTGTATAACAAATGTTCCAGCTAGGGACTTAATTAAGTATGTTAGCTATTTTCATTTAACCCAATGCAATTCAGAGCAATCTTGTACCTGCATGCGGACCAAACCAAATATGAAAATCTGTGAAATTAAAAATACATCTAAAGAACTCAAAAGAAAAAAAAAAGAAAGAAATCAGTTAAACCCACAACTCTATAGAAAATGAGGGGGGGGGGGGGATTATTTGTTTTTGTTAAAAACAAATGTCTCCCCAAATTGAAAGAGCATATTACAATACAAGATCAACATCGATGTGACCATTGTCTTTGTTGTTTTATGATACAAAAATAATTGTTATACTGAAGTACCAGTAGGAAAGCAATCATACCCTTGTACATGAAAAGAATTAAGCTATAAAGCACTCCTATACCACTGTAAATTGTGGGAAAATATTATATTACTGGTTACAACGTGAACATCATTAAATGATAATGAAGTATAGCTACAAAATTACAAAGCAATCTGATAAGCCATGTATATACATGTATATACATGTTTTTACATGCTATTTTACACCCTCCATCTCTCTTAGATCCACTATAACTTTAAGGATAACAATTGGATCCTCCTGTTCTGACAATCTGCACATCTACAAATCCAAGTCTATTGGATAAGCCATTCAAGTCTATTTAATAGGTCATACAGGAGGAGAAGTGTTCAAAGATCTTGTGACAGACATTCGAGTCAAATCTGGAAATTAAAGGTCTGACCATTATCTTATGGTTTAGATTTTATAGTAACTCGTAACAACAACATTTAATAATGCTTAGTTACTTACTAATCAGCCACAAAGACTTTTTCCAAGAAATATAATTATTCCAAAATTAAATAATACTCTGTTGATTCTCTGTTCTAAAGATATGCACGGTTCAGAAATATGTGCTAGTACTTTCTATTTGTGATTGACATTAATTTGGCTCACTACATCCTGAAATAGTTTCTTAAATCAGTATTAATTGATTTTATCATAAAAGACATGATGATATATATATGCCGAAAAGGCAGAAAATATGCAAATTTGGATAAAAACATAATTTTCAAAAAAATTATTTGAACACTTGAAAAAAAGACTCCGGCGGATTTGAACTCGAGATCTTAGCTGCGGTTCACCAGCCCAATGCTTGAACCACTGAACTACAATGATAGACAAACAAATCGATCAATAAAAATAATTTCACAAAACATTTAAATCGCCATCTTGTTACGTACTCATTTACTAGTTTCAGGTTTAAAACATGATTTTTTTTCTTTAAAAATTGCCGAAAAATGGAAAACTTATTCTGTAATCAGGTCATATATAGATATTATAGACCTTTGAAAACAATTATTTTCTGAATTAAGTATGTAACCCTGTAATTGAAAATCAGATTGTTTGACATTAATGCATGGAGAGTTTAATTTTTTCAAGTTTTGGGGCAAAAACATGAAATTTGTCATTATAGTATTGTTAAACAATAGGCTCATGGGCCACATCACTCACCTGGGCTCATATTTATAGATTTTTCCTATATAATCGCTTTGATCCCTATTATGGCCCCAACCTACTCCCCCATACGATTTTTACAAAATTGAATCTGCACTCAAGTATGTCATGTAAATGCAAACTTTTCTGGCCGGTGATTTTTCAAAAGAAGATTTTTAATGATTTTCCCTATATATTTGTACGTAAAATTTTGATCCCCTAGCTACTGTGGCCCCATCTTAAACCCGTGGACCATGATTTTTACAAACTTCAATCTGCACTATGTCAGGAAGCTTTTGTGCAAATGTAAACTTCTTTAGCCTAATGGTTCTTAAGGAGAAAATTTATATTTTTTTTCTATTTATTAGTTATGTAAAACTTTGATCCCCTATTGTGGCCTCATCCTAACCCCAGGGGTCACCAGTTTCACAA